>NC_141761.1:19544172-19709515 GCF_982258835.1 Parasteatoda tepidariorum | reverse complement strand
TTTTCCCATAACTGGTTTCTAAACTCTTTCACCTATTATAATTGTTTAATTATCCCTTGTAACACATGTGATCAGGAAGATTTGTAAGATTTTCTCTTAAAAAATCCATATCGTGAATAGGAAAGCCCATCGTTTTTGTGTGCAACTTGATGCACTCTTAAATCTCTCATGTTTGAATAAATACATCATTTTTCCTCGCATCTGCTCGTGTTTAATCCATCTCTCGACCATATTGCATTATTACATATGTATAAAATCAATGACCATTCATTCATCTTTATTAATATATTTATCAAATTTTTCTTGCTTTCATTATTATATAGTATTTTTAATTCTGAAGAAAAAAAAAACTGTAAAATTATTTTCAATGTTACAATTATTTCAAAATATGTATACTTTCTTTCTTAAATCTTTAGGTGGCCTTCATTTCAAATACCCTTGAAAAAGCAGTGGCATAGGCGGCAAGCTTTTATGGAAGATTTCTCTTCAAATTCAGAGAAATCAAATCCATTTCTGGCTGCCTTAGAAAACTCAAAAACCGAATCACTCTCAAGTTGTTTGAAAGATCTTGACAAATCCAGTGACACTTTCATCAAATCAAATGAATTTGTGGTACCATCATTTTCTTCGACCAGTTTGGGATTGTTTCGACCTAAGCCGAAAGGTCTTGTGGACGGTCTCTCTCGGTTTTTCACTCCCACAAATAAGCGGAAATCGCGTGTAGCTATTTCTTCCTTAGGTGATTCTCTAACATTAGATGATGAAATACAAGTTAACCATGCAGGTGGAAATAGCTCCTCAAATGTGAAACCCTGTGAGCAAACAGTCAATAAAGATCCTGGTTATGCTGGATTTTTGATAAATAATGATAAATCCTTTTGTACCGATTCCTCTTCAAAACCAACTCTAAACAATGGTGTCCCGTCCAGCATGCAGACATTATCCGCGCCTTCATCCAGTCAATCTGAGTCATCTCCCTCATTAGTCAAACCAAGTGGTAGTGGCCAGTTGAAGAATTTGTTTGATGGCTTGTCTCATTTATATACAGCATCAACAGATTCAAGGAAGAGAGGGCTAAAAAACTCTGTACATAGATCTCCAAAACAACTCTGCAAGAAACTTCGTACCTGTGAAGATAACTATCTATCTTGTGATAGCAATAGTACCGGTGATACTTTGTTTAAAAAACAAAAAGATTCTGAAAAGGATGATGACGATAAAAATTCAGAAGCAGATTCTGATGATGACTCATCGTCCGTTTCAAGTGACAGCTCTTTAAACTCTAAAAGACAAGAGCCATGTAAAACAGAAGGCCCTTTTCTGTCATTTGCTCATGATAGTTTTTCTCATCATAACTCATTAGTGCCTGAAAACAGGATAAGTGATCAATCTTCATCTGCAGAAAATAGGACCGATCCAGGTTGTGGAATTTCTGATTCAACCTCAACATCCCTAGGTTTGTATATATTTTATGTAGACAAAAACATGCTTTTATATGTTATGTAATTATGTTTTGAAGTTCTTATGCATGTGTTTTAAGATTTTGACAATAAGCAGATTTATAAATCAAAATGAAAAATTGTTCAATTAAAGAATCCTGGAAAGTTTTATTTGGCAAAATTTTAGATATGTTCCAAAAATTTAGTTTCAGATTTTATTAGGATAAAATTTAAACTTAATGATTTTGATTGGTTACCATTGCATCCACAAACCCTTCTTATTTTTTTGTAAACTCATTAAATGTTGTCTACTTAAAGGATTATTTAGCAGAAATCCAAAAATTTAATTCTTAGTATTTCTTTTCAATGTAAATAATTATAATTTTAAAATAGTTATCAATACTACTTCATATGAGAGGCTGTAAAAGTTTTGAATTCTTGATCCTCATCTTGGAATGTTTAATGAAGTGGCATAAAATTTCTTATTTCCGATGACATTAATGAAGAAATGTCTGTTTTTTATGCATTCGTTCCTACATAAACTCAAATTGAGTCAATAATAATTTATTGATTTTTTTTTGTCTTCTGAAACAGAATTGTACTTATTGTTTTAAGTGCAGGTATTGTCACTATCCTGTTTTATATGAAATGTATTATAAAAATATATATAGCTTATCAGAAACTAAATATAACTTATTTACCATTTAATGGTTGTAAAGCGGCAATTCAATAAATAAAGTCAGTGGTCGGAAAACCTATACTTTTTTAAAAAAGAAATCAGTGACAATAAACTGCTTTTGAAATGTAGTTATGACTTTCAGGAGATGAACTTTGTTGGAGAACTTATTTTACACCCATGTTCAAAATATTTTTAAATAAAATAAAGTGGCTTATTTAAACATAAGGAATTATTGAGAAATATTGTTTACAAATTTGTCCTTTTGACTTCTATGTTTTTCTTTCTCAACAACATATATTTCATTTTAAAAATGCCAGGAAATTATCAGATAATTGTAATCTTGTTCAGTGTTTTATTCTCTTCTATTTCCTCGAAGAGAAATAGTATATCAAAAATTACTGAGAAAATATGCCCCCATCCATTTTAACAACATGCACAGATTCCTTTAAAATTTCATGAGTGTAAATTGCATTTGAGAGTATGGCTAAACTGCTGAATTAGGTTTTATTTGTTGGGGTAAATCAAATATTAGTTATTATTTGTAATGGCTATATTGAGGAGAAAAAATTTGCTGTTCTGTATCATCGGACATAATTCTTATCAACGTTCCGCCACTAGGACATTCTCATTTCTACCAGATTCTTAAATTTGCTGCGCTTGAACCTTGTTTTACTAAACTAATGTTTAAAGTAGTTGCCAGGAATCGCTACAAAATACAGTTTTTTTTAATTTTTATTACACTGCTCACTACACTATTTCTTTTAAAAGTAATGCATTACAATACGAACTATGAAAAAAGTAGCGACTACAGTAGTTTCACTACTTGTAGCAATTTATTTCTGACAACTGGATAAGGTACTACCACATGTAGTTTCAAGCCTTTAATTTTGATTAAGATTGTCATAATTGTTACTTTTTATTTTAATATAAATGCAACAGAAATAGCTGATATGACAAAAGCTAAATATAAACTATATAATAGTTTTAATATTGCAAAATAACTTGTACAAATGTATACTAAATATCTCTGTAATTAAATTAGAAAAAAATGTAATAGAAGTGCTGTTAAATAAGAGAAATAATTAGCAGATATGTGTTATAATTTTTATTAATTTTATGTTGATGATAGACAGGCTTCCAGATTTTTTTGTTAAATGCCTCATTTATTTGTAATGTACCAAAATAAAGTAATTTTGTTGCTGTTCTGTTACTAATTTTTATGCATGATGAAAATAAACTAAAATAACTGAACCAAAAATATGATAAAGGGCCCCTTTAAAATTAGTCTGATTTTTTTTTTTTTTAAATTGGCCTAACTAGAGAAGGTGGTTCAGATGTTCTTAACATAGATAAATTTTTTATTTCATACGTTATTTTAGTGTTATTAAAGAGATAAAACTGAGAATAATGTAGTTTATTAAAATTATAGAAATACGTATGTAAGTCTTAAAAAAATTGTATCAAAATCACAAATAGAAGAATTTTTTTAAGAATTTCAAGAATTTTTTTCAGCTTGTCAATTTTTACCCTGACCTGAAGTAACAAATTTCACCATGTAAATTTTTTTCCACATGAAATTAAATATTGTAAAGTGGTTTTAGCCATATAGCAATTAGATTGAATAGTTAAACATATGAGGAATGCAGTGCTAGCCTCTTCAGGTATAAAAAATATAATCTTTGAAGAGAAAATGTTTGATAAGACTAAAATATCTTTGTCAATTAAAATGAAGTTGAAATGAAATAAAATCAAGTTGTGAATTTAATTAAGGAAATCAAAAGTTCCTATTACTCATTTGAACTATATGTGCTTTGGAGTTCACATTCTTGGCTTCTCAATATGCTGCCAGGTAAGGTTTTTTTTTGTGTTGTTCGCCATTATTTTTTGCCAAGTCTAGTGTAATTAGAACATTTTTGCACTCTGGAAATAAATTAAGATTGTCCTTAGTATACCTAAGACTTTTAGAGTAAAATTTTTTTTTGTTATAAATGAATATTGTATAAATACTTTGTATGCTCTGTGTGAGAAATTTAAATTTGTTTCATTTAGAACCTTCTTCCACAAAGCTTCTCATTTGTAGTGAATATTTCTAGCCTTCTACAGAGGGAATTATACTGACAATTTTTATCTTTACTTTAAAAGAGTTTAGTTTTATTAAAATTTTAATTAATGTTATTAAATTTATTTTTTAATATTTAGACATTGCAAGTTCTAAATGTTTAAGAATCAATGTTACTGAAGAAGATGAAGACTTATTCAAAAAAGTGCAAGAAATAGCTGAGCAAGTAAGCATTTTTAATTTTATTTTCTCAATTAATTGAAATTTGTTTTCTTTTCTTAGTATATTAACTTAAAATAAATTAAATTGAAAAAATAAGATTTTATTTGTGACGTGAGTTTTTACTTTCATACTAGCAAGCTAGCCACTTTCAAACTAACTACTGTGCTTATCTGTATGGGATAACAATGCGATTCATTTCTTTAATGACTGCTACATGTAAACATTTTCGGGAATGGAAATTTATTTACAATTGGAATATTTACTATTTTCCAACAAGTTTTAAACTGGAACTGGGTGATAGAAGGTAATGAAAGTTTTAATTTGTTGCTGATTATTGCATGCTTAATTTTTTAGCCGAATCAATTTCTTTTCACTTCAAATTTTGACCCCATTCCAACAAGTTAGGGCTAATAACGGAACTGGTTACACAAATCTCATTTGTGTTGGAGGACATTAGAAATTTCAGTTGCTACCTAAATGAAGCTAGCAAAATTTAAGTTTGACCACTTTCTAACAAAAGAAAACAGATAGCATTCTTGCTATTGCCAGTTTTTGGCCATGGTTTTTACAGTTCCACAATTTTGAGACCGATTGCATGATGGAGGCAACATGGTGCACCGACTACCTTTTCTTTGAAGAAAAACAGTACCCAGGGAGCTATCGCTGCACTACAACCCACCACTTATGTATACAAAACTGTAAAGAAAAAAATAATAAAATTTTTAAAAAATAAATTTTTTTTATTACCTAAGAAAGAGAAAATTGTTTTATTCTTATCAGAAATAAAACAAAAATGTAGAGAAATCACCATCTATTTGATTTAAATTGGATTTTTTTTATTATTTAAATAAGATATTTAAAACAGAATTTTATCTTTTTTTTTTATTTTTGCTGCATTAACCAAAACATATGATAAGATGTATTGATACACTTATTATTTAAAAGCAATATCATAGCTAAAATATTTAACATTTCTTACTAAAATGGTTATATTATTATTTAATTATTAATGCTGATGTTTGTACTATGTTTTTATTAGACTTTTACATAGTAGTATAACTATATTATCCTTATCCTATTCTTGTGCAAATTTTGATTTGATTTCAATTTTGGTTAACCTCTTCCCTACTTTGAATTGTAAAAAGTCAATTTTATTGATGCTCTTAGTTGGTTTAATGTTATGTTTTATTTAACTTTTTAAAGGTTATTTGCCCCAGAGTTGGCTTAGCTCCGACGCCTAGAAGACCTTCATTGTTACAATTTGGGAAGTATGAAATATCTGTATTGTATTCTTCACCTTATCCAAAAGATTACTTGAGGTAAGAATTTAGATTTAGTTCACTTTATTTCATAAAATAATGCAAATTTATAATTTTATCATGTTTTTTCTTGTTCAAAGTAATTCATATTTTTAATACAGAAATTAAAATTTTTCTAAAATTTAGACATAAAACTACTTTTGATATTTTATTTTCAATAACTGTTTATACTTTTATGAGTTTAGTTTGTAGCTGAATCACTTTAAAGTCATTCAAAAGAATAAAAAAAAATTTGTGATTTCTTAACTCTAAAATAGTTTTATTTTGCAGCCAAATTAGAGCTTGGTTTTATCCTTATACCAGATTGTAGTGTTGTTAGAACTGGTTTTGGTTATAACACATATCAAAAAATTTGTTTTAAATTATCAAAAACTTTAAAAAAAAAAAAAAAAAAGCAATTTCAATTTAAATTCTGTTATGTAATTTGCATTGTGTAAATTACCAAATAATGAAATGTATTTCTAAATGTATCCTTGTTTGACAGTTTTTATTAATATATTATTAATTATACATAGTTCACAATGCAGTTGCAAAGTTATGACACAGTTGTTATTAAAAGAAAATATATATATATATATATATATATATATATATGTATATATATATATATTAATTTGCTTTCATTTATTTTTATAATTTTTCTACAGTATGTTATTGTTGAACTTTAAAACTTGTTCTTTTATATCTTCATATAGGTTATCAAAATTATACCTCTGTGAATTTTGCCTAAGATTCATGAAAACTGTGAAAACATTAGAAAGGCATCTGGTATGTATTTAATTTATTATTAATTCAATTTTTGTCTTGAAATTAATTTATTTAATTTAATCTATTATATTTCTTTAAAATAAAATAAATATATTTTTAAAAAATTATGTGATTGCTTGATCTTTGTTTTTGTAAATAACAACAAATGCTGAATATGTATGTCCAGAAATGAAAATTGAAGACTGTCTTGTGGAAGTAAAATGTTATAATGACTGTGTCATTATAATTATTATTTATCTAATAAGAAAGTAATATGATTTGCTTTATTTATTTACTTTTGAACTTTAAGAAATGATAATATCAATGTTTAAATTTTAGGACATTTTTTATAACTCGCTTAAGCAGCTTGTGAACTTTTTTCAGTTAATCCTTTCGACCCGACTTTTGCAGCATTAAAATTTAAGTATGAAAAATAGTTTCTGTTAATGCTGACATATTTAAATAAATGTACTATGAGATTAAAATTTTCCTGTTTTCCTGGAAAATCTCCTGAGACAATGTGTCCCAATCGTCTTGAATATTGCAAAATTACCTATATATTGTATGGGAATAAATAATAAAAATTGCATTTAATTATTTATTCTTATCAGAAGTTATAAAAACCAGAAATCGCCAATATAAAATAATAAAAACAAAAACTACAATTTTGTCTCATAATATTCTTATCACTAATGAGATATATTGTCCCAGTAAATATACAATTTGTAGAATATATCCCACAAAACAAAATGTGTCAAAATTTCTTAAATCGGATACTAAATAGGAACAATTATTACTTAATAACAACCGTAACTATTTTTCTCAAAATATGGCAACAATATAGTTGTACTTACCTCAAAATTCAGAAAATATGTTGATCAAACGAGATTGACTGGCGTGCTTGCAATCAGAAAAACACCATTTTGAATATGAGAGTGTTGCCAAGTTCTTTTAGTCATATTTTTATTCCCTAAAGCCTAAAGAACCTTGAAAACATAAAAAACCATGCAAAATGGGGATTTGTTTATGCATTAAGGAATAAAGTTTAATCTTTGGGACGTATATATCACTTTTGGGTCGAAAGGGTTGAATTTGTAGGGTTTTAAATTGTCCTCTTGTCTTTGCGTTATTTATTATATTTTATAATCATGTATCGGCAAAGTAGATTGGAGAGAATAATGTTTGTCTTCGTATCATTGCAGTTTTAAACCTATCTAAGTATACAATGAAATTTTTGTGAAGTTTAGGGGCAAGCTAATTCTCATAATATTTTTGAATGAATACATTTGTGTTAGGTAAAAAAGTGAACTAGGGTTAGCCAAACTTCATTCAGACTTATCAAAAGATTACCACTGGGGATATTTCATGTGCTTTCTGTGATTAGTTCAATAACACAGAACATGAACAGTGTGAAAATCAACTAGTTACTATTGAAGACTTGAAACCTGTATCATCTGTGTCAAAAGCGAGCTATCCATTCCTTTGAGTCCCTCTAAAAAGAATTTGAGTTTTAGATGTTTGAAATTTAACTGGCAAAATTTTATAATATAAAGAAAACTTGGTAGAAAATAGTTAAAAACCTTGAAAATAGCAAGTATCAATTGAAAATATCTATTTTGTGACATTAAGCCTAAATATTTTAGCTAAAAATATAAAGATCAGGTACTTTTATAAAATAAATTTTAGACTTAGAACAATGTTAAAGAATAACACTTAAAATGTCTTTGAAGTTAAGATAAGATATAAAAGATTAAGAAAATGACTGATGCGGAAATGTTTGTATTATAAGAAAGCTTTTACAGTGATTGACACTTTTAAAATCACTAGGTTGTAAAAAAGGTCTAGTCAAATTCAACCATGTTAAAACTATTTTTTAATGAAATCATTATCCCTGTTTCATAAAATCAAGCTTTTAAAAAGCATATGTTTAAAAAATTAAGTATAGAAATAGTTAAACCTTATAGTTACCTGTTTGTGGAGCCAACAATATGTTCACTATATCCAAATTCTTTGAGAAATTATTTTATGTGGGGTCAGAAGATCTAGGAACAATTTTCAATGAGTTTGTACTCGTGTTAAATTATTATTCAATTATGAATTAAGGTTGAAAGTACTTACCGTATATTCCGGCGCATAACGCGCCCCGTAATTTCTCATACTTTTTTTTAAATTTTAAGATATACTCTTCGTATAACGCGGACGAAAATTTGGATTGTACATGTGCAATATCTCGTCTTTCAAGATCGTAAATAAAAAGTTTTTTCCCCCCATCTTTTGCAAAAATAAAAGAACTGAATTTGACATGTATGTGAGGGTAGAGTTGAAAGAGTAATGTGATTCTGAGAAAAGAGACTGTTGTATTCAGCAGTGCAGGTGTTTGCAACAATGTCTTTCACCACATTCCAGAAGTAAGGGGGGGAGGGGTATCTGGAATGCTGTCTATTGTGTATGTCTCAAAAGCATATCTCAAATCAGGAGACAAATCGTTATTCCATTTGATGCCCTGCCTTTGAAAAGTAAACATTGTAAGCTTTAAGAATTCAGTGTAGTTTTTAGTAGTAGACATGGCTCCTATCAAACGAAACAAACACAGCGCTGGATTTAAATGTAAAGTAATTCAATTTGCGAAAGAAAATGGAAATGGGGCTTGCGGCGAGACATTTTGGTATTGGCGAAAGCTCGGTGCGTGAATGGAAGAAAAATGAAGCGAAAAATAATGGATATGCCTAAGGATAAGTGTGCATTGCGTACAGGACTAACAAAATGGCCGGCGTTAGAGAACAATGTAGAAAACTGGGTTTTGGAAAATCGGCAAAACGGCTTGATTGTAACAAGAAACTGTGTTCGCTTGTTTGCTCTAAAATGGGCAAAGATTAATACACATGAGAGTGAAAACTCCAAGGCTACTGTGAGTTGGTGTAGCCGATTTATGGCTCGAAAAAATTTAGTTCTACGTGAAAAAACCAAAGTATCACAAAAACTACCAAAAGACTTGGATAGCAAATTGTTAAGTTTTCAAAAATATATTATAGAACTGCGGAAAAAAAAGGAATATTTACTTTTGCAAATAGGAAATATGGATGAGACCCCAGTCATGTTTGACATGATCGGTAATAAAACAATTGATTTAAAGGGAGTCAAACCTGTCAACGGGACATGAAAAATCTCATTTCACCGTAGCCCTTTCTTGTTTAGCGGATGGAACGAAACTAAAACTAATGGTTATTTTCAAGAGAAAAACTTTTCCCAAATGTAATTTTCCTAAAGGTATTTTTGTTCATGTCCACGAAAAAGGCTGGATGGACGAAAATGGTGTTAAATTTTGGGTAGAAAATGTCTGGCAAATCCGTCCTGGTTGCTTAAGAAAACCAGAAAGCCTTTTAGTGTGGGATATGTTTAGGTCTCACCTCACAGATAATACAAAAAAATTGTTGAAAAAATTTAACACCGATATGGCAGTTATTCCGGGCGGATTGACACCATTAGTTCCGCCATTGGACGTCTGCTTAAACAAACCATTTAAAGCAAACTTAAAAAAACAGTGGAACACTTGGATGTTGGAGGGCGAGAAAACCTTTATGAAAGGAGGACATATGCGTCATGCTAGTTTGGAAACAGTGTGCGAATGGATATTAAAAGCATGGGATGAAATTAAACCTGAGATGGTTAGAAAATCATTCAAAAAATGCAGCATTTCAAATAATCTGGACGGATCAGAAGATGACTGTTTATTTATGGATGAGGGTAACACAGATGATGAAGACGAAACAAATTGTGATAACGTACCTGAAGAAATAACGGAAGACGAATATGATGAACTATTTATGTAATAACGAAAATCAATAAAGCATTTAGGTAAAGGTACATTATTTCTTTAAAATAAAAGTATTTTTCTATATTTAAATTTTTTTAATCTATGATTTTTTATATTCGGCGTATACCGCGCACCCGTAAATTCCAATGTTATTTTTTGTATCAAAAGTGCGCGTTATACGCCGGAATATACGGTATTTACATTTATTTTAAATTAAATATTTTAGTTCGCAAAATGCTTAAATAGCAAAATTTTAGCGTCAAATATAAATTCCTAAATTTAATTTCTGTATGTAATTAAATTTATCCTTGATACTCAGTGTAATATTAGAAGTTGTACATACTTCTACAAACTATGAGACAATTTTAAATCTTTAAGTCATAATTCTGCTAATCAAACACCACTATATTAACCCCTTAACGATCGGTTAATTTTCAAGAAAACGGTCATAAAAGTGCCTATTTTTTTGGCTTTTGTATTTGTATTATGTATTTGATTAGTGCTGCAACTAGTTTAAAATGAACTAACTATCTACAATTACCTTAAAAATATCCTGGTACTGCCATCAGGTGTGTAAAATGAGAAATAAAATGTTTTACGGGCAAAAGAAATGAATTAGTTCTATTCTTATTGGCGCATTACTACTGAACACTCCAGCCCGTCAATATCACGGGAGCGAGAAATAGCAAACTAAATCTCGCCCCATCATTTTCACGGGAGCAAGAAGCAAGGGCCTTTTTTTAGTAGATTAAAAAAAAATTTAGCTCCTGTTTGATCAAAATGTCCAATGTAAATTAAAACAATTGAAATAAGATATAAATATATTAAATAAGCTTTTAATATATTTGTAAAGTTTAATTTTTAAATCTTTCCCCCCCTAATTGTAAATATGCTGGTTTATAAATTGACTGCATTATAAATAGACTGGTTTATTAAATCGAAATCTAATGTTTTTAAAGTAAAGGTAATTTTAATGAAAAAATTTTTTTCTCCCTTTCCAGTTGAAATGCAAGTTAAGGCATCCTCCAGCTGATGAAATATACAGGAAAGGAGATCTGAGTGTTTTTGAAGTTGATGGGGGATCTAACAAGACCTACTGCCAAAATTTGTGCCTACTTGCAAAATTGTTTTTAGATCACAAAACATTGTTTTATGATGTTGAACCTTTCTTATTTTATGTTCTGACTAAAAATGATAAGAAAGGTTGCCATTTAGTTGGTTACTTTTCAAAGGTAATTCTTTTTACTCTTCTTGCTTGTGGTTACTGGTGTTTAAACATGCACTGCAAAGTTTTATAGATAAATGAAACTATTTAAGTGTGAAAACTAATAACTATGTTCATAAAGATATATTTATGTTAATAAAAATAATAACCACTGTTTTTTAAGGTTAATAGTTTCCAAAGATGATAAATATTCTTTTATTTATTCATTACCATAGTTTTATCATACAATTTTGAATTATAATGACTAACTTTTCAAATTTTATTCCTTGTATAAAAATAACAAAGGTCATTTTCCTCAATAGATTTTTTGGTTGTTATGCTTAAAAAACTTTTATTAAAAAAATTTTTTTTTTTAAGATATCTTCCTCTTATTTAGCTGATTGAGCAAATCAATATTTTTTGAAATTGTTTTTCACATTTAATTTAGTAAATGTAAAAATATTATCTTTTCTATCTAAGTTTTTGTAGTTTATTATCAATTCTATTAGCAGTCAATTTTAATTAATAAAACCAATATTATAAAGCAATTAGCAGTTAAATTATTTTTTTTAAATTAAATTTGCATTATATGTGTAGCTTAAGGAACAAACTACTCTTCTTTAGTATCTAATGATGAAAAGTTGATAATTCTTAGTAAAGTGAGATTATTTGTTTTAATTTTACTTTTTTGACAATCATCAAAAATCTTTAAATAATAATTTATATTTCTTAATTTTGTTCAGGTTTTGTTTCAACCAACTTTACTAGAAAAGGGTGTAAAGGTGTTCTATCAGGGAGTAGAGGTCATCATTTTATTTTTTTATGTAGATAAATTCTTGGGACACTCCCTTTTTATTATGAGAAATTGTGGCTTTGGGATATTCACAACTTTCACCTCTGTCATTTTTTACTAGCGTAAATGTATGCTAAATTATAACTTATCTAGTTTTTACTAAAAATACAATTAGATTACAAATTTAAAGTCTTGAGATTAGCTTGTTTTCATACACAAAATAAAATTACTTTTTCTATAATAGAGAAAAACTAATTAACAAGAAAGTTTTCTTGTATTTTTTTTCAAGTGATGCAAATTGAAAATATATATCTGTGGCTGAGTTATTAACTACTAGGCTACATGATATCATGAAAGTATCTATATAATGTGCTTATGTTGAATAGATGAAAGCATTTTCAATATTGTCTTTATTTTTCACCCTTTTTTTTAAAAAAAAAATCCACCTGTTCTTATCAGCTATCTTAAATAAATAGTTTAGTTTTTATAATTTTATTTGTATTTGACATTTTAATTTGATGTTTTTCTCCCTAACAGGAACGATTTTGCCAACAAAGATACAATGTGTCTTGCATAATGGTAATGCCTCAACATCAAAGGCAGGGTTATGGACGTTTTCTTATTGACTTCAGTAAGCTATGTACATTTAGTGTAGTTTTCTTTCTTTCTTATTTTCATTTTTTCCCCATTACCTATTCTGCAGTTATTAGTGAAATTTAAATGAAGGACTTGGGGTGATATACTGATAAGCCACGCTTTTTCCCAAAGTGACTTATTTACATTTGACTGATCCTTTATATTGTTTTCATATAGGAACTTAACAAGTTTCAAAAATTTATGAGCAATTAAATAAAAACAATGGACAGAAGCATCTTATTGAGTGCAAGAAAAATTGTGGTGTTTATTTTAAACGAAAAACACTCTCCTGAACGATTTGGAAATGCGACTTATATTGTCCCAAGCCCTTCGAGTTACTAAATAATTACTAAGTATTTTACATTTCCTTTTTTTTTTAAAGAAATTACTTTAAATTTTTAAATAGTACATTTTTTTCTTCATTTTTAATCCAATTTGATACCTTAGTTTTAAATGGGAAAACTAAAAAGCAATAATTGGAAGAAAAAAATTAATAAATCACATAAAACATATACACTACAATACAGTATATATATATTAAATTTACAATTACCAATAGCATAATAACTGTAACAAATAGCATAATAACTGAATTTTATAATAAAATTCTATTAAGTATAAACATTCAAACTGACTTTTAAATAATGATTTATACATTTCAAAGTTCTATATAAAACAATTAAAAATATTAAATGAGTTTTTTAAAAAAGTAGAGGAAAAAACTTTACTTTTTGGTACTATTCTGCATTATGACATCCTAGTACAGGCCAGAGCCATTGCAACAAATCATTTCCATATGGCATGATCAGACTCTAGGTTTCTCCATTTGCTGATGCCGATGGTACTAAGATCTTTTTCCATAGAATTAATTGATCTGGTGTTTAGTCTTAAACTATTCTTATGAAACTTATTTCAAAACAATTGTGTTGGTAAATTTTAGTTTCTTCCATTTTGCCCAGTTTTTCAGATTATTTTCATTCTTCCAGTGTCTTAGAAAAAATTTGTGTTTCTTTCGGATGAAATGCCAACCCTGTTTGATATTGCAACTGAGAAAATGATTGTAGTACTATTAAAGTTCACCTATTTTTAAATGGGTGCTTGATTTTTATTTTATTGTTCTTAGTGTATAATTCTTTTCTGATTTTTTAAAGGTTATCTGCTATCAAAAACTGAAGGTAGGTGCGGTACGCCAGAGAAACCTTTGTCAACAGTAGGACGCATTTGTTACACTTCTTACTGGGAATCTTCTGTTTTGTCGCATCTGAATAAAGTTGATCGACACAAAAAAATTACAATCAAAAGTGAGAATTATATGTTTTTGCATGTATTTGAGATACTAGTATGCATTGCATTTTTTGATTCATTGTGAATATATGTACAAAAAATTCTATACAGAATAAATATGAAATAGATGACTTCATTACATATTTATTTTACCTTCAATTTATTTACAATTGGATGGTTTTTAATAAGTATTTTTTTTTTTTAACGGAAAAAAAACTTTGTTCTATGAAACTTTTTGTTATATGAATAAAGCTCTGATTTAGAATCAATCTTTACTTACTAAATAATTCGTTTTTTAAAACTTAAAATTCTTAGTTTTTTAAATTTATCATAAAAGTCATTCACAAAAATCTTATATTGTTTTTCCTTTTAAAAATAAACCTTTACAAGTTTTATTTACACTTAAAATAATTTGAAGCATATACTTCCTCGATCATAAATATTTTGTAATGGTGATAAATTGTGTATTTCATTAAGGTATATGCAAGGCAACTGGTATGACTTTTCTCGACGTTGTATCTACTTTGACCCTTCTTGATATGGTTGAGAGGAATGAAGCAGGAAAGTAAGTTATTTAAAGTTTCTGAAATTTATTTGTTTTATGTGTAAAATATTTGACCCTTTGACTACAAATTTTAAAAAATTATTTTTTTTGTCCCGTTTATTATTCAAAAGGACAAAATAGGTCACAAGTACGGCAAATTTAGTATTTGGGATTTTTCTGACAAGCGGTTATCAATTTAGAGGCTGGGACATATATGTCCCGGCCGTACTTAATGGTGGGATACATAAGTCCCACCTGTAGTGATCGACTCACTACAAGCACATCTATCATTCCAGAAAAAAATTTTATATGGACTTTTTTTTTACATGGTATGATACAGGGTGAAGCAATCTTTGCATAACCCGACATTACACGTTGGACAGCTCATATTTGTTCTTTTTTCTATGTTTATTTGAGAAAATATGAATGGACATAACAATCCCAATGAAGAATAAAAGTGGGATATATCTGTCCCAACGAAGAATACTAGTGGGATATATCTGTCCCAGCACAAAATCACACTACTATTTCCTGCAAGAAACTCTTTAGCACCATCTAGGGGATATTTGACACGTGAAACACGTATACTTGGTACGACTCTACGACTGGGATATATTACAATGAGTTTCTAAGTGCTCTTCCCCCCATTAGTAATTTTTAAACATTTGTTGGGACAAATTAGTCCTGTTAGTAGTCAAAGGGTTAAAATTGTCATTCTTTCAAACAATTTTTATAATGCAAACGAATCATGTGAAATATGTGTTCTCTGGAAGGAGCCGCCAAATTCCTTGATAATCTTCTTTCAATTAGTTTGTCTTCGAATAGCATTGGTATTCATTGACCCCTTAGATCAGATCCACCCCCAATTATATTATGATGGCTCACAAGAGATGATATTGAATGACTACTTTTCTGCAGATCATCCCAAAAATTATGAAAGAAGTCATTTTAGTAGTAAATACAAGTATTTAAGTAAAAAATTTCCTTTTTTTTTTATTAATGTAAAAAGTATAATAGAATAATGTTGAAGGTAAATAGCATCCAGAGTTTTGCTGGCTCAAATGCGCATTTTTGATGACCGTTTTGCATAAATGTTTCTGAATTTCATTGTTATAATGCTTAAATTTACCCCTTGAAAGCATGGGTGGTTGTGAACTTAAATAAGAACAAAAGTAAATAATCTTATTCTGTAAGTTTGCAGGATCTTGGCTGCCAGTTATGATTACTAAAATGGGTAAATACACAATTAGAGACTGAATCAAAATCTGTCAACAATTAAAACGTGTTCTTTTCAGTAGTGCTGCATTCACAATAACTCTGAACTTTTTTTTTTCCTTAAGCAGCATTTTATTTCACAAATGGTGCAAATTCAAGTTTTGTATTAATTTCAAAACACTCTAAGACTTATTAATGAGGTTAAGAAGGCAGATAAAAATAATTTTTTAATTTAAATAAGTTAAATATACATTTAGATAAATCTTCCATAAAATTCTGTTGTATCATAAATATGCATTTTTTTCCTTAAAATATATGGTATTTTTCATCTTTTTTTTAGGTATGTAGTAACAGTTGATGAGGATGTTTTAAAATCATACATGTGTAAAATTAATAAGAAAAAGCCTCAAGAACTTATTGTTGATCCACAATATTTAGTATGGGAACCAAGAGTAAGTTTCCTCTAATAAGTTATTTTCTTTAAAATTTTCAGCACTTCCTTCCATGTTCTGTAAAACAGTTTTTCTTAATTCAACTTCAAGAGCAATAGTTGTTTTAATATTTCTTTTTTTTTTCTTTTTCTTTTCTAAATTTATATTTTCGGAATTTTTAAAATTCTTTAGCATAAGTTTCAGCTCACTCTAAAATCTTATTTCATTATTATAACCTAATACATTGTATTTTATATTGTGAGTATATCAAACTTCATTAGCTATAATTGTTCTTAAAACATTAACCTTGCAGTCACACAAATCTGCAAATTTGGGAACATTTCTCTCCTATACTTTGATTTTCTACTTAGTATGAAAGACTTAATAATATAATATATTAAACGAAATGCAGTTCAAATCGCTGCTTTCTTTAAGTTTGTTTTACGAAAAATTTCTAACAGACAATTTTTATTAAATGCAAGTTAATAATTGCTGCTTAATTATTGATTGTTCTTTTTATTGGCACGACAGCCCAGGATGGGCCTTGGCCTTCTCAATAAGCCTATGCCAAAACATTATTCCCTTAGCCAAGGTTTTCTAGTTTATAATTCTTAAAACTTGTAGGTCCTTTTCAAGGCAGTCTAAAAATCTTAGGTTTGGCCGTCCTCTTTTTCTTGTACAGTCAGCAAAAAAAAAAAGATATCACCCTGAATAACTTTTGTTCTAATGATCGGATTTTCACTATCTAAGTGTCAATCTTAATGGTTCCCGGGGGTGACCTCAAATATGCTAATTAATTAGTACTAACTATTAATTAAGTTACGAAATCAGACACAAAAACGTACTTTCTCTGAATAAACATGTATTTTTTTTTACATATTTGGATTCCTGACCTTCAAAATATAGGGGGTAGCCGCAATCTGGGAAATGTGGTCCCCATAGTTTGGTCAGGAGAGCGATCCAAAGTTCGTACCCCTTAATGTTAATTTCGCTGTTTGCGTTTTCAGTCATATTTTCAAAACTAATGAAGCAATTCAAAAAAAAATTGCACCCACTCATAAAACTCATTTACCCAAAGATAATTTCATGAAAAAAATAATTTTTAATATTTATTTATTATTTTTTATTATTTAATTAAAGTGAGGATGAAAAAATATTGAATAATAAGGTATGAATTTTTTTATACCATAATAATCTACATATTTTTCAATAGAAAAATCTAAAGTTTCAACTGTTTTTATTTATTAGAATCTGAAAAAAATTAAAATTAATTATTTTTAAAAAAATAATTTGGCGACAATAAAAAAATGATTAAATGGGGCGATTAATATTAAAATGTGATAAACTTGCGAGGAACTTGACTTCGCGCGCGTAGTGTAAAATTTCATTCATATTTTTTTCGCTAATAATCGTTTGCTAATCTTTTTATTTTTATTTCTTTCAAACTATAAAATACGATGTTTCTTTTTAGTCATTTAATAATTTATTTGTAATTCAGTAAAGAAATTATGAATAAAACATTTTGAATAAAAAACACTTTATTCAACGAATGTCTAGTTTTATAAAGGCGTGCATCTGATAGAATATGATTATGCACCAGATTGTGCTTACTTAATGTGATTATTTTTTAATTTTTGATTTTCTTTTTCAATAACTGATACAATTTCAATAATATACATACGTATGCATAGATTTGGAATAATATGTTTATCAATTTCTTGAATATATATTTTATAATTATTAATACGAATGCGTAGTCAACATTTTTAATCATCTTAAAACTTCGCCCGGTGGCTGAGCGGTAGCGCTTCGCGATGTCGTTCCTCGGGCCGGGCAAGGCTGACTCAGCCTTTCATCCCTTCAGTGGGTCGATAAATAAATACCAAGCATGATTGGGAACTAAACACTGGGGGTTCCGCGTTCGGCTGACCACCTGACCGGAACATCTGCTCCTGCACCCCAGAGCCCTAGGTCCAGAAAACTGAGGTGGGCACAGTAGGCCTTGGCCCTCCATGGGCTGTCGTGCAGCTGAGTTTAGAGTAGAGTTTTTTAAAACTTCTTTACATCTTATATATCGCCTTAATCTTAATCTTAATGTTTCTTTCTCCTTTCTATTTTTTTCTCTTAAATAAATATTAATTTTTTAAATTTATTAATTGTTAACTTCTTTAAATTATCCAGTATAATAAATATTTCCTTGCTCACATCCATTTTCGGGCCCATCCTTGGTAACTAACAAATCAAACGCACTACAACACTGCAGTAAGAACGCACTTTACTACAAAACCCCTCTATTTAAGCTTTTAGCTCAATTTCCGCTTTTGGTTTCATATTTTGTAAAGTGGCTATCTTTTTCAAAAATATTTTAAATCATTCTTTAAAAATTTCACTTTCATGTAATAAGTTCATTTGAATTCGCAGCTCGCTTTATAGATTTCGTTTCATGTTTTATTCTGTTTCTTCTTTATACTTAATTTTCTGATTTCGCTTGATATTTTTACTTATTGTGTTCCATTACATTTGTAATTTTTTTGTAAAATTTTTTTGAGTGCTTCTCAAACTATTGCATTGATATATTTTACTTTGGCTATATTGATACAATAATAGAAAGTGCTATTTTTTTGCTGATATAATCGTGTAAGCTGATGAAAAGATTATATCTTTTATTTTCCGGATATTTTTAGAAATTTTTTTCCTTTTTTCGGAATTTTTTTTTCCGGTTTCTTGCAGTTTTATTTTTTATTATTATTTTTCTTCCCCCCTTTTTTATTGTTCTGTAATTTTTCCCAAGTTTTTTCTACATATATATATATATATATATATATATATATATATATATATATATATATATATATATATATATATATATATATATATATCAAAATGCTTTTAAAATGCCATATAACATTTATTAAGTTTTACAATTTTATCGAAAATAAATACCGTGATTTCTATAAAATTTTGCGATTATGCATCAGAATAGTTATCTTTTTTCAGGTCCACCTTTGCTTGATCGCTTTTTTTTTTCCTTTCCTAAGAAACTCGAAGTGAGGGGCAAAAGCATTTAACCCTACAACTCTTCATAAATTTATGATAACTTATGAAAATTTGGTTTTAATTCAAAACTGTCATACAAATTACATTAAAACAGCTTTAAAAAAATAAATAATGTCAGATAAAAATTCAAAGATTCTGTAATCTTGGAGAATCAAAAATAATTTATTAATTTATTTAAATTTCCTTTTTAAAGGAGATTTAAAAAAAAAAAAAAAAAAAAAGCCCAGAAAGCAACGCGAAAAATTCTTTTGGTTGCTTAGCAACGAGAAGCACTATCTTTTCCCATCTTGTCATTCATTCAGTTTCTTTATGGTTGTTATAAATTATTTCCCCTTCTATGGCGAGGTAATTTGGCATATTTTTAAACCATCGCCAGATATATAAATCCTTATTGCCACCTAATTTACAACCCATTTTTTTCGAAATTTTGTCTACCCCCCCTATTTTGAAGGTCAGGAATCCAAATATGTAAAAAAAAATACATGTTTATTCAGAGAAAGTACGTTTTTGTGTCTGGTTTCGTAACTTAATTAATAGTTAGCACTAATTAATTAGCATATTTGAGGTCACCCCCGGGAACCATTAAGATTGACACTTAGATCGTGAAAATCCGATCATTAGAACAAAAGTTATTCAGGGTGATATCTTTTTTTTTTTGCGGACTGTACCTGTTGGCCTGGCACTGAAAACTTTTTTGAATTTTCTTTGAATATTGATAATTTTAATGACATCAGGTTCTTTATATGCTTTGTAAAATTCCGTGTTTGATCTTCTAAACCAGGTACCGCTTCTACTTATTCCACCAAAAATGCTTTACAGTATTTTTCTCTCATGTCTAGCTATTATATTTTCATCTCCGTGGGTCATTGTCCAGGTCTCACATGCGTATGTAAGCACTGATCGTATAAGACATTTATAGAGTATCCCTTTTGTTTTTCTTTTTATTAGGCTTGACTTAGGATATTTTCTTAGATTAATTATTGATTATCTATATATAATATCTGGCATTTATTAAAACTACTTATATTTTAATATTTGGTGATTATAAAAAGGTAAACTTCATTCTGAGCAAGTCATTTTATAACTTTCTCATTAATTTAGTTTTTTTTAATTATTTTTGAAGAAAAAAAAAACCTTTAGCTGTCTATCTTTCAAACTATCTTGTCTATTTAATATTTTTCATTGAAGTGTTATTAGCAATAATAAATTACAGATGAGTGAAAAAATTTCTGTTCTGCAAGAGCTCTAAAATATTGTTTTATACTTACGAGTTTTATAAATAATATGGATCTCAGGATAAGGATAATAAGGTAAAATGAAATCCTAAATATACTGCCGTAATTTTGAGATAAAAGAATTCACCATCATACGCTCTCCACCTGCTTACAATATTTCAAAATTTTTTTATTATCATTACATAGGAGACTCTCCCATACACGCTGTACTTTAAACTTTAGTCATGATGGTTATTAGCCATTATTGAGGAAAATAAGAA
This sequence comes from Parasteatoda tepidariorum, assembly GCF_982258835.1. NCBI lineage: Eukaryota > Metazoa > Arthropoda > Arachnida > Araneae > Theridiidae > Parasteatoda > Parasteatoda tepidariorum. The sequence goes on along the minus strand of NC_141761.1, from coordinate 19,688,577 downwards.
ATTTTGAACTCAAAAAAGAAAAACATTTTGCACCGATCTATCACAAACGAAAACAAACTCAAAAACTTTCAAACGTAGAATGCACAAACTTAGATCCACAAGCAACTTTAGAAGCACTTTCATCATGGTGTGAAAAGAAAGTCGAAACTGTTTACCAGCTTCAGTAGAATGGGGGTGGATGAAAACGAAACACTGCATGCTGATCATGCGTTGCTGATAACCACATCCATAAGAACAAGAAGGGGAAAAAAATGTTTCGTTTTAATGGACCAGAGTGCTTTGCCCACCCATCCACTCCTGAGAACATTCTCTCAGGGAGGGAATGAAAGTAAACTCTGCCAATCATGATATGATGATGAATCACATCAATAAGAATGGCAAGAAATTTTTCTCCTCTTCGTCTCTTTTCGACAAACGTGCTTTGCTTACCCATCCATTTTTTAGAACTATCTCTTGCAAATGTGAGTTTGAACTTAAACTCTGGCTTCGTGATTTTTCACAGCGCTTGATTTTTTTGCTTTGCACTATTGTTTTAACCTATTTTCCGAATCCTCAGAACACAAGCATGCATGTAATTATTCTCATATTGTAATATTGGGAATTTGTTACACATTCGTAGGTGACGTGATACAGTCAGCCCATCACCAATCAACAACGTGCCTTATCCTACCATATATTAATAAAAAAATAATAGTTGAAAATAAGAAAAAATAAACCATTTTCAGAACAAATCATTATTTCAGAATATTTTGTTAACGTTTATTCTTTTATTAATTCCATGTCGATAGCTGAGCCTGCAAGAAAATAAAATCACTGGATAAGCTGCTCAACATGACAATTTAACCTTAAAATACAAATAGGCCATAGCGTATGTACTGGAAATTACTGAACATTTTTTACCCTCTAATTTATGAATAAAAACATTTGTGTATTTTTTCTATTCCTTTTTTAAGTGATACTTATAATTGTTCCTCAATTTATATGCTGCAGCACATTATTTATGGCTATAATATTAATTAAAATGATCATAAGTTAAAAAGAACTTGTGTGTGATTTTTATTCGAGACCTAGAGGTAAAAAGTGTTAGGCTATACCTTATTAAGCTTTCCTTTCTGTAAAGACATAGTTTTGCCCAACAAGAGCTTTAATTTTTCCTAGAGAGTTTTCTCTCAAGAGATGGCAACTTAAGAGGAGACTCATTTGCAGTGTCTTTAATGGGAAAAATATGTTACTATGGGACTGCAAAAAATTTCCTTTGTCTCTTTTTACTCTAGAAATCTTAATTTGTAAAAGTAATAATTCAATTACATTTGTAAACTTTGATGAAAATTCAGATAGTGCTATTATTATTATAACATGTATTTTAGAACTGCTTGATTTTCTTGTTAAAATTTTATTTCTTGGTTTCTTCTCAATAAATGATTTTTTTTCAGAGGGTTGTTAAAAATGATAATTGCAAGAAGTGTCGGAAAGAAACCTCTAAAGTCCGTGACAAAAAGAAACAGTACCTTAGTGAGCGTACAAAGACTAACAACAAAATGGAAAAAGTTTTTGTGGGTGGACTTTGGTATTCAAGAGAAAAAATCAAATGTGAAACTTGTTTACTAACTCAAGAAAGAGAGAGGCGGAAACTTCTGAAGCATAAAAATAAAAGAAAATTGTCTGATCTTGATACACTTTTAAATGAACCTAAAAGGAAAAAGATTAAGCTATCTAGCCTCCATAGTTCTTTATTAGATTCAAGTGATGATTCAATAGATTATTTAAAATATACAAGTGCAAAAATTAAAAACTTAAAAAGAAAACTTTTACGTAAACATAAATTAAAGATGCAGAAAAGGTATCAGGAAAAACAAGAAACAGGTGAGTTAATTTACTCTTTTCTGATTTTTTTCCTCGGTAGTTGCTTCTCATTTTCCTTGCTTTATTGCATTATCTTTTTTCTTGGCAATAGTCTATGTTTGTGTTTTTTTTTTTTGTTACATTGTACACTATTTTTTTTCTCCAATTTTTTTGACTTATGAATTTTGTTTTTGCTACAAGTGAAAGAATTGTAAGATAATCCTATCTAAGCATATAATCTGATTGTCTGTGATATATAGGTAAATCCAGAGTTTCTAGCTGGTGTCTTGTTTTGGGAGAAATTGTCATGAGACCTATTTCTATGAAATATATATTTTATGAAAATCACAAATAAGACTATGAACACATAATACTCAGGGATGAGATTTTTCCGCTTCTTTCACTTTAGTCTTTTGAATTCTCTAAAAGTTTTACTTTTTTTAATAAATATTCTGATTTTCAAAGATAAACAGAAAATTCAAACTACGCAGCTCCCCTTCCACATTTTTACTTATTTTAGATATTTTCTTCGCTTTTACGTGCAAAAGATAAGCTTTTCCGCATTTTTACCCGCCCACCAGATAGCTAATATTTTCGTAAGTCAAACGACGCTGCTTCAGACAAGCCTTTTAGAAGTCCCAAGCCCAGAATCTGCTAATATCTCGATCCTTATTTGCGCGATTTTAATATCAAACGTAGCTTTTGGTATTTATGTGATTTAAAAGTTGTGCGTTGCAATTCTTATTCACATGATTTGAATATCATACATTGCGATTCTTGTTTGCGAGATTTAAAAATCCGATATCGCGATTTATCTTTATGCATTTTTAAAATCCTTGGTAGCGATTCATATTCTCGCGAGTTTAAAATCCTATGTCGTGATTCGCTCTTGCGGTTATAATATCAAACATTGATTTTCTTATTTATACGCGATTTAAAAATAAGGCATTGGGATTCACGAGATCTAAAAATTATGCATCGTGATTCGTATTTACACTATCTAAAAATTATGAATCCTGATTTGTATTTATGTGATCTAAAAATTATGAATTGTGATCTATATTTTCGCGATTTAAAAATTCTATATCACAGTTTGCATTTTCTCATTTTCAAGATCGAATATCGAGTTTCATATTCACTTGATTTCAAAATCCATTATAGTGATTCATATTCACGAGACTTTAACATCCGAAATCGCAATTTGTCTTCACGTGATTTTAAGATCAACTATCGCGATTCTTGTGAGAAGTAAGTTTTTTTTTCTTGAATTAGTTACTATAAAGGTTAATGTTTTTCTATCGACGATTATTAGTATGTGTGGGCATTGTAACTTCAGCAAAACTGGAACAGATTCAAAACTTACATTCTGTGCTTGAAAAAAAGAAAAAGTAGTAATTGTGAAGAGATATTTGAAGATGAGCTAACGACTAAATTAATCACCAATCTGTTTGTGTCAGTTTTGCTATTACTACATAAATAGGTATAAAACTTTTCGCAACTGAAGCACCCTTCATTCACAAGCTGTATTACAAGCATTTTGATCTTGTTAAAGGATTTGTTTTGTTTTTTTTGCTTGTTTTGTGAAACATGAAGTATTTGCAGCAATCGGAAATTAAACAAAAATAATAAAAAAAGGATATAGCAAACAAAAGCAATCACTTAAAAAGTCATTAAATTTTTTTTGGAAAAAGAATTCATTTAAAAAATAATGTTACTGCTTTTTATACTATGAAATGCAAAATTCTTGTTAAATGAAAAATAATTATCTAAACAGTTACTGACTATCATCTAAATTTTCAAACTAAAATAACATTGTTTGTATGTTAAGGAGTTACTATATATTTCTACTTCACAGTTATTGATATGTTTCACAGGGCTCTTGCTCGATTAGATTATAATATAAACATGGTGATTCCAATTGTAAAAGTTTATTTTCTTTTCTAAATAATTTAAAAAATTATGTTACTGATATATTTGAGTCAAAATTTTAATAGCGGTAACACCCAAAATTCGATATCATAATTTTTACATTTTTTGCTGTTTTTTAAAAAGTATATATTATACAAAACAATAGCCAAAAACGATTTTTTTCATTTAATTTATTTTACAAGATATTAACAATTGAATTTTAAAGCTCTTTTTAATTAAAAAATAAATATCTAAGGATAGAATGAATGGATTTTAAAAAAATGTATTTCATTTTACGCGGAAATAATTGAAGTTTTTGATAAAATAATTATAATAAAACAAATGTTTAAAAATTTTAATTTTTATTGCAAAATTAAGTTGTAAAATGAAGAACAAAAATGTTGTTAATGTCGTACAAAGTTCAAACAAAACCCATTTCAAAGTAAATTTTATTCTGAACAAAATGGCTTTTCAAAAAAAAATGGATCGCAATTACATAAAAAGTTATAGCTTTTTTCGCGAAACGCTGCACCGCGGTGGGCTCTGCCACTCCACTCCGCTGATCGCTCAATTGCGCTGTATCAGTTAACTTGGAGGGAATTTAAAAACCTCAACTAATGTTTCACAAAATAACAAACATTATATTAAATAATAAATAAATAATTTATAATTATATGCGAATAATATTATGAATAATTATGAATAATTATGAATTAAATATTATTTTTTTTAAATAAGTCATTTTGTTCAGAATAAAATTTACTTTAAAATGGGTTTTGTTTGAACTTTGTACGACATTAACAACATTTTTGTTCTTCATTTTACAACTTAATTTTGCAATAAAAAATAAAATTTTTAAACATTTGTTTTATTGTAATTATTTTATCAAAAACTTCAATTATTTCCGCGTAAAATGAGACACATTTTTTTAAAATCCATTCATTCTATCCTTAGATATTTATTTTTTAATTAAAAAGAGCTTTAAAATTTAATTGTTAATATCTTGTAAAATAAATTAAATGAAAAAAAATCGTTTTGGGCTATTGTTTTGTATAATATATACTTCTTAAAAAACAACAAAAAATGTAAAAATTATGATATCGAATTTTGGGTGTTACCGCTATTAAAATTTTGACTCATTTGCTATAAATCACGTAACAGTATTTATTTAAAGAATTGGTATATTTATGTATGTTCTCGGTAGTTTTAATTTGCTAAACCAGGCAGTTTCTCAAGCACTAATTGTCTAATGTGAACTGAAGAAAAATATAATTTTCTAGCTTTATTTTTTCAATTGGCAATTTTACTTTTTACTCTCAATAAAATCATTCATATGCCAAATTAGTACACAATTTTTATGTGAAAACATTGTTATTATCTTAAATTTTCTGGAATTTATTATTAAACGATTGCACATGCGTAAAATTTACTTAAGTGGAAATTCAGCTTTTTTGCCTTTTGGCCATTCTCATCCCTGAATACTGAAAATCTATAGCATGCTAACTTGTCAGTTGTTGGTTAGTAGAAAAATTTCATCTTCTTTAAGTATAGTTCTTCCAGTCCATTTAAATAAGTTTTAGTCATTGGTTCACTCACACACTTTTGTGTAAAGGGAGATTAATTTTGAATAACAAGAATGCGAAAAGAAATATTTATCATACATTGTGGTAAAATGTGTTTTGTGAAAGAAAGGGATCGCTTAGTGAAGGATCCCTTTTTGAACTTTAGAAAGGTGCCTTTTTTGAGATATGGATTTTGAGAGTCCTTAAATTCCTACCTGAATCTTTTGATAGTAATCTAAAGCTGTGCGTAGTTTGATCAAACATTTAGTAATCTTGCTGGATCAATAAGTAAATTTGTCCTCTTTGTTGTGTATTTAAGACACACTTATTTATTAAATAGGAAAAAAAAACTAGAGATAGTGCTTTTAATACATTGACTTAAAACTAGTGTGATACTTGAAATCTGTGGTGTATCTAATGGATACCCATTCATCCTATTGGTTATGGATAATATTTAAATTCAGCAGATGCTCTATAATCAACGTATGCATCCACTAGATCTATTTTTTAAAGTCATCTATTGTCATTGTGCCATCATGTTATTCTATTTTTCACATTTGCTTTTACAATAAGTTATGCAGCTTTTCTTACCACTATTTTTAGTGCCCTGAAAAAGCAAGGGTACAAAGAGTTCTTCCTGGTCAGAATGTCATTGCCTGTTGGTTGCAGTATTTTGTAGAGTTTAGTATTTGCAATTTATTTCTTTGTATTATTTATGTTCAGAAGTGATCATGAATAATTTTTTATTGTGTTTTTGAACATGAATTATAAAGAAGTGAAGTTGTCACTTTTTTTTTCAAGCGTTGTAAAAACATATTAGTGCATTCTGAAAGAAGGTGCTTTTTATAATGTAGTTTCTGAATACAAAGAGAATAAAATAATTAATAAATTGACTAAGCTTGCATGTATTTCAATGTGTTAATAAAGTTATGAAAAGGTAATAAGAATAAATGAAAAACAAAGCCTTGTTTCTGAATAACTTTATATCCAGTCAATTTTTCAGTAATCTATTTTATTTTTATTTAAAAAGAACTGATTAAATTACTAACTAAATAATCAAAATTAACCATGTATAGTTTCTTTTTTTTGTCAAATTGATTCTTGTAAAATAATTCTAATTTTTGTTTTCTAACATTTGCACTCGTTAGGAAAAAAAAACTAATCTAATTAGATACATTTCTTGCAGACATTTTGAAATATGCTGTGCTGGGTGAACACAAGAGCTCAAAAATAAAAGTTCATGGATTCCTTAAAAAATCAAGTAAATTAAATATTGAGTGCCAACGAAAATTAAAACACAAAAGGATCAAAAAGGAACGCTGTAAGAAATTGAGGAAGAAGAATAAAGGCAAAGGTTTTTCAGAAGAGGCTTCGAAAGACAAAAGGAAACACAAGGTTAAAATGAAAAAGAAAGACGGGAAACCTAGTGAGAAAGAAGTAGAGAGAGATGGCGTAAGAACACCGCCAGTTTTGCTTCCCGCTGTTTTATCTGATGACGATGTATCTTCCCGAGAGGTAAACTCTGCTTCTGAACACGATCTCTCTCCTCCACCACTTCTACAGGCTCTTGTTATGGAATGCATTGAGCAAAAAGCTGGATCGCCAATTATAGAAGAACCAGATGATAAAGATCTCTCTGAAGATGCTACTACTGGAGAGGTAAAATATTTTTTATAAATTTCAACTGCTATTTATGTTTATTTCCTAATTCCTGATAATAAGTTTTTTTAAAAAGAAAAATTCTGTTAATTAGTTATAGAATTAAGTAAGAAAATAACTTGTGTACAATAATTTACAAACATTTATTGTTTTATGTTGAAAAATCTTATTAATCTAATTCAGTTTAATACCTTGTTGTTTCATAGAAGCAATGTTATGTTTGGCATCCAAAAATCTGTTTAAATAGTAAGCTGATAAAATTTTAAAATTGGAACAATTTGTGATATTTCGTTTGTTTTTAAATTTCAATATTTTTTATTTATAAGGTAAATTGTATTTGTGTTATTAATTATTATTATATACCTATACAACGTGAGCAAAATGAGAAAAATTGAGTTTTTTTAATGTCTGTGGACTTAAATTACTAAAACTTATAAAAATTGTTCATGATATGTATATTGTTCTATATGAAATTGATCAAAGAAATAATAATATTTAATTCATAATTTTTATGGCTTTCAAAAACACTTATTTTGCTTAAATGTATGTCAAAATTGTGTTCAATTTTTATTCCATTGATGTCAAGCTATATTAATTCTTACTTATTTTGTTTTATTATCTAATAATATTTGTATTTGAAATATAAGATTTTAACTGCTGATCCTTCAAAAAGTATTAAAGGTTTGATTGCATGAAAAATCAGAAATATTTAGTTATTGAAATATTTATTTATTATTTCATGCAATGTTTTCTTTTCTAAAGATATATTTTATTATTTTTACTAGATTGAAAGTATATTACATGTTCCACCTGAGACAATAGCAATAGAGGAAATAATGAGCAAAAAAGAGGAGGAGTTCAAAACACTTGAAGAGACTATCGATACTGCAAATAATAAAGATCTTGAAGTTGAAGAAATAGAAAGGTCTAGATGTGAGGAAGATAGTGCAAATCCAAATGAAATTATTTCTAGAACAGGTTCTGAAAGCCACGTGCCTATTGAAGTAGATGAAGAAAGCAGTAAATTGAGTCTAAATAAAGATGTTACCCCACTTCTTGAAGAAACTAAAGATTCTGAAGAAGATATTATATATCAAGAAGAACCTTGTTTACAAGAACCTGAACAAGAAGATAAATCGAATGATAATTTTATTCCCGTCGAAGATAACAAAGTGGAATCTCTTGAAATAGAAAACGAAGAAATGAAAAATGAAAAGTTTCCCGATGATCTTGATGCTGATATTGTGGAAATTGCCTTTCATCCCAGACATGAAGATCTGGGTAGAAACACTATGCAAATATCTGAATCCATTATGAATGATTCAGACAGAATGCCTATGCAACATGAGCTTAAAAATGAAGAAGAAGATAACGAAGTTAGGGAAGCGGTTGAAATAATAAATGAACAAATGGAGCATACATCAACCATCGACATGCCTTTAACTCCACAAACACCAGAATCCGATCATTCTAGGACCTACCATCATTTGAGTCCTTACAATTCTCAAGATGACTGCAAAGAAGAATGTATGCTTAGTTCAAATGAAGTTCAAGAAATCGAAGAGGTAAATGTTGATTGTCAAGTAATGGAAGATGTCAGTGAGATGGATGAGAGCATTCATGACTGTTCTTATGCTGATCAACACAAAAGTGATGTTCAACAATCCAACTCTGATGCATATCGTCAGGAAATGATGGAACAGCCTGAAATAATTGTTGAACTCCCTCAACAAATATCTCAACCTCTATCTCAGACATCACAATTGTCCAATCCATCAACTCCAGTTGGAACCATAGTTTCTAAGCATACACCGACTCCTCAGGAAATGTCAAGCATGGGAGTGTATACACCTGACTCTTCAACTAATAGCGGATATAATTCTGTGGAAATCGATGTTTGCCAATTGGGACTTGAGTCTCCTACATCAGTCTGCAGTAGTGAAATAACTGCGCAAAATTCGGTAGAGACTCATTCATCCTCACCACAGTCCTATCCAGACTGTGCTCAGTTAAATAACAATTCTTATTGTGCCAATGTTGAAGCATGCTCTAATCCTAGTAGGAGAGAAATGATTGCTGCTGCTGCAGCAGCACAAGCAGCTGTTGTTCAGGCGCAAGCACAGGCCCATCACAATAACACTTCTGGTCATTGTATAAATACCTCAAACCGTAAAAGGCAGCAGCACTCCTCTGGGATGACCCAAAGAATGGCTAACATTGCTCCCAATGGACCAGTCTCCAGTTTGATGCAGTCTAGCATGGTGAGTGTTAATGCTACTGCAGTCAATGCGTTGTTTGTGGGTCCTGCACCTAACACAAATAATGGTTACATGAATGCCATGAACATGAGTGTACCTTGTAGCAATGCTACAGCAGGTGGAGGTCCTGTTGCAGGATCATATATGGTTGGTGTTCCTGTAGCAACAGTTATACAGCCACAATCAGCAGCTGCATTTGCTGCAGCCTCTATGCAAAATCATCATCAACTTCAACAGCCTTCACAGAATTTCTCTGTGACTAATCATCCATCTGGCACAATTTCTGGTGCTATGCAAAGATTGACTCATGTTGGTGTATCCCCAAATATAGCTCCAAACTCTTGTTCTGTATCATCAGTCACACCTAATTTTCACATACAATCTCCTAGCTACACCTATACTCCTACGCCCACTCCCACACCTAATACACCTTCACAAATAGGCACTAGCTGCAGTCTTGCAAAACTTCAACAGTTGACAAATGGAATAATGGATATTGTTCCCACCAATCCCCCATGTAATACCATGACTCCCCCTCCCAATATGACTCCCCCATCCCCACAAGTAAATATGACACCACCTCCTCAAATGCAGCGTTCTTTAACTCCTGCTATGACTGGTCTCCAATCTCAGCTTCCTATGCAATCTAGTTCTCATAATTATAGTAAATACCATTTTCATCATCGCCAGATGCAGAGAAACACAAATGTTGCTCTTAGTCCTAACCTTGTAGCTAGTTACAATACTATAAATGGGGTTAGTTATCGAATTCAGCAAGCTCCTTCTGCAGCTATGTTAAATACTGGTTATATTACTAATGCTGGTTTCATAAATCAAGCACAACTACCACCTTCTGCAGCAGTACAGATGGGCATGGTCAATGTAAATATGCATGGTCAAACTCCATACCAAGAAACTCTTCAACCTAGTAGACCACAAAATGCAATGTATACTACCTACAGTTATCACATTAGTGGTAATTTACAACCACAGTCTTTAAATTCAGTCATGCGACGGTAAACCTATTTCCAAACTCTACATTGTTTTTATTGTAGAAGTTGAAACAAAAATGTGATTTTTATGACTTGCCTACCTCATGTGCTTTAAAAGAGGATGCACATTTATCAGTCAAACATTGTTATTTTCTTTTTATTATTTTTGTTAAATACAAAGTTTTGTTTAGATCCCATAAAAATAGTTTATTCTGAATTAATTCTTTATATTTAACCCCCCCCCCCAAATGAAAGGTACAGCTACAAATATAAATGATAATACACATTTATAAATTTCTGAAATAATGTTTTCTAGTGAGGAAATATTTATTATTTAGTAAATTATTCTTGTAGATTTATTTGTTCTTGTGAATATTAATTTTTTATACTATAATTTGATTTTAGCTTTAAAATATAAAAATTAAAGATAAAAGTTCATTGTGATTTGTTCTAAAAGATATTTTTTTTATTCATCAAAATAATAGTGTACTTTAAACTAGGCTTTAAATTTTCGGTTAGTAGTAGTTCATACAAAGATGCAAATTAAAAAAAAAAATTTTTTTTAATGTTTTAAATGCAAAATCTACAAAATTAGCAAATAATTAACCAATGGTTTATAGATGAAGTTTTTTTGACGTAAGTATTTTTAGATTGTCGCTGGGTTGCAGCTTCCCCTGTCATTAATTGCCCTTTAGTGTAGCTATATTATGATTTTAAAAACAATTAATCAACAACTTACATTTATTACAAATGAAAAGGATTACTTTAGAAATTTTAAAATTTGATTCATATATATGGATGGGTGATCGTGTAAAGCTAAGGGTGGTGGTGCTAGTGGTAAAATTGCTCTTTCAAGACTTCCGGGTTACTGCTTCCGATATATTTTTTAGACGCAGATTGAAAAAACGCGCCATCATATTATTGCATCATATCTTTTGCAGTATTTCACATGTACCGAGTTCTTTCTTTCAGCCTTTAAACTTCAACATTCATATTATATTATAATCATTTCAATATTTTCTAATTAGGCTAACTTAAAAAGATATTTTTGGCGAAATTTTGTTCAAATGTAGCCAAATAAGGGATAAAATACAAAACATCTCAAACCTTAAGAATTATTCACAATGAGATATTAACTTTCCAAAATTTTTTTTGACCTTACGATCTCTGAGAATCAATACATTTCTGAAAGCTCTTATGAATGGTACAATTATGTTTAGATTTGAACCCAAATTACAATATCAAAACTGCATAGAATATTAGTCTTATTCACACATCGCCTCGTAGTCATAACATAAGCGGAGGGATACACCGGAAATTTTCTAAATTTCTTCCGGTTTAAGGACGCTTGTTATTGTTTACATTAGACCACCCATCCATACTCAATAGAAATATGTCTAACTATCAGATTTTGTTTTTTAGAAAAACAATGCTTTATGAAAAATTTTCAATTGAAATTCATTAGTTTAATTTTATTCTATATATTTTAACATGTTAACAGATGTTTTTTCTTTTTAATTTGATTCTAAACTGACCACCTGTTACTTTTTTTTTTCTTCTCAGTTCCAACTGCTTAAATTTAAAACTGTTTCAAAGTTAAAGAAGATTTTTTATTGTTAATTATTTTTATTAAGTTATTTAAATTTTTACTAAGTATTTAATAGTAGTATTTAAGAACTTCTGAAAGAAGATTGTTATACTCATTTGCATTGTTAAAATCTGAAACAGTTCTATTGCAAATCACAATCGTTTGCTCCTGATAAATTTATTTCTATTATCTCTTTTTGCTTCTGAGAATCTATGTTGTTCAACTTTATGGATATATTTTTTTTTCTGGTTCTTTCTATTTTAGATTATCTAAGCTTGACTGCTAAGTTTTTTTGGCATGTTGTAACATTCATATATATATAGTTTTCTCCCTAAGAATAAAAAAGGGCAGGGTACTTAACCTCGTTAAAATTTATCAAAATGTGTAATATTATGTAATAACTGAATTTGATCCTCAAACAACAATTTCTGATTGTTGTCCTCTTATACTTATTTTATGCATGTATTTCAAAAATTAATTCACTTCTTACCAAAATAAGAGAATAATTTGTTGTTTATAAAAAGTAATTAAAGGCATACTTAAAAAACAATCATTGTACCCAATTTTTTTTTAAAAGTAATCTAAAATAATGATTCATTAATAAACAGTTTAAAAACTTTTTTCAAAAATTGAAATTATAAACATTTAAAGCTGAATTTTTTTTAAAAAATTTATTAATATACCCCCTTCACGATAAAAGGGAAACTTATAAAAGTTTAACCAGTTGAGAATAATCCTAACAGAATTAATGTTCCTAATAATCAGAATTGAACCTACATCCACAGATAATTTCACAAGTGTGTAATTATTAATCAAAAAATTATTTTTATTATTTTTTAAATGGAATATGAATAAAGTGGTGGGACAGTGGCTTATTTTTACAAAAAGGCACATCAAAGGGTGGGTAGCCCTTCTGAAAATGCTTAGGGAGGACTCTGTATGTATATAATTGTAGCTCTTTCTAAAATCTTTTAACATTTTACGTATGCATTTATTTTTAAAAATTCTGATAAAAACAGTAAAATATGTATAAAGGGAAGAAAAACTAATATACATAAGTATCTCCTAAAATTGTTTTGCTTAGTTTAATTATGAACAATTCTTAGCTTAGTCATAGTGGTATTATGCTTTTATTCCTTGTATTTTCCTTGTATTATACCTGAAACTCTAGTTAAATTTTTAATAACTTTAAATTGAGACAGATTTGAACTTATTTTACTAAGTAATTGTAACCTTTAATTTTTTTTTATTTCTCTCAAATTTCTGTTCTTCTTTCATTTGCAAAGATAAGCTGGGTTTATGTAATCAATATTCAAAGTTAGTTGCAGGAATAAAACCTTAATTGAGTTTTAAAAAAATGGTTCAAAATGTTTTTATTTATTCAATTTTTATTTCTGATCCATTTGCGTATAGGTTATTTAGTAAATTAATATAAATGTATGGACATGTTTGTTTGTACCTGACAAATGTTTCATTTTTTTTTTAAAATTCATCATTTTTTTAAGCTCAACTTTGTTGAATTTAGATTCTGATTGTACATTGTAAAGTTTATTTGAAATTTTTTCTTTTTCAAAATTCCAGATTAGCTAGTAATGACTATCAATTATAAATAATGAGTATCTGAAATGTTAGATTTATTTATATTTAAGTTTTATTTATATAAAATATGCTACTTTTTTGGGGGTTTTTTTTATAAGACAATAACTAAATTATTATTTGAATCAATGAATTTGGGTTCATGTGTAATCCTTGATCATTAGTGGGAAGAGAAATTATTAAAAATCACATAAATCTTACTTTTACTCTAACCTACTTTTCAAAAAACTAATATTTTTATCTTGTTATTTGCACTATTATTGTTTGCTGTAAATAACACTATAATGTCTATTGTTTATTATTATTATATGATGTCGATTTTAATTTACTAAACGGTTATTTTAAGTTACTATTTGTAGAAAGTTTTCTATTCACATTTTGCCTATATGTATATTGACGCAGTCTCTAATTTTATATTAAAATTAAGTTATTAATATCTATTACACTGCCATGCTTTTAATTTGCATTCATTTTTTTACTGAATACCATAGAAATATGGAAAGCTATGCATTTACTGTTGTTGGAAATTATCTTAACCTCACTGCAAGACTATAAACTTTGCATTTATCTCCTTTTTCTTTGATATGAACTTCTATATAAATCAGCTGCGAATGAAATGTTAAATTAGGTGATTAACACTATTTTGGTGACTATAAAAACTTCCCTTTTGTGAAATTATTTTAAATTCTTGAATTATGAATCTTTTTCCTGTCTATACAGAATGCCTCGAAATTCATTCAAACAGAAAGCTTTGATTGAAAACAGATATCTCATATAGAAATTTTGATTTTTTTAAATTGATTTTATGAGGTGTTTGTTATTGGGCTAAGTATGAAAATAGTATTTTCAGAAATCTCTTGGATATGCTGGCATCTTTTTGTCGAACTTTTTAAAAGATAATTTTGCATGTCCCTGGCAAAATTTTATTGATACAACACTTAATTTCCTACTTTTTAGAATGGGTGGTTGTGGACTTAGAAGAAGACCTGATCAGGGCCTGATTTATCAAAAGGTCTTAGAGGCCCAGGATCCTCCTTAATGTTATAAATAGGGATATTTTTTGTGTATTTACATTAAGAATTATCTATTAGAATTATGAGTTAACAAAAATTATAAGTTTAAATTGACAAATATATCATAATTCATCTAAGTTTTAAATAATTAAAAATCATTATGTAAATAAACAAGTAAATTTTGTCTGAAGTTAAGAACAGTGGGGTTCCTTGACAGTTCTGTGCTTACAAGTCCTAAATTTCTAAATCGCCACTCACTCTTTCTCTAGCATGAAATTGCATGACCCTGGGAAACAATGATCAAAATAATTCTTAAAATTTTTTTTCTTTATGTATTGCCCTTTTTTTATTAACCACTAACTATCAGCTATTTTTTTCTTTTTATCGGCAGCATTTTATTGCGCAAATAAGGTGAACATTTAAATCGTGTATTCATTTTTAAACACCCTTTATAATAATTAATACTTGCAATTGTATTTTTAGTGTTGTGTCTGTATTTTATGACTTTCCTAATACTTTTTTAAATGAATTTAACTGTTTTATTCAATATATCCCGGTGAAAGATAAAAATAACTAATGAAATTTCAATCAATGTCAGCTTACAATTTATAGATTTTATTAAATTATTATAAATTTCTGTACATAATCGTAATATTTATTTACTTTTCGACAGTGGATATTGTTTTGACATAATCTTTTATTGGTATTTTATCTGAATATATTTCCATTCATTTTTTTAACATTTTAATTGGATCATTCTAAATTACTATGAATTTTTGTATATATATATATAGATTCTTATTTACCTTCCAATGACTTGAGAACTCAGAAAACCAAAAAAGAAAGTTAAATTTTTATAAGTTTTTCGTTCACTAAATCTTTATATTGTCTAGTTTTTACTAAATTATTATAAATCTATATATATAGCTTTGAACTTTATATACTTTCCAATAGTGAACATTATTTTATCTTAATCCTTATAGTTATTAGTGTAAATATAATTCAATCATTTTTGATATTTATATAAACGACAAATAATGTTTTAAAAAAATGCTTAAATTTAAATCAGTATGATCTAGAACTATCCAGAATTTATTAAATCGGTATCATAAGTTTCTCTATGCTACTTTCATTTCCTTCTAATAGTAAATATTTTTTAAACAGTTATCTTTTAATGTTTTTTCTTAGTGTATTCAATCATTCATGACTTTTGTATTACATATTACAAAGTTTTCATGAAAGTGAAATTATTGTTTTATATTCCAATTACGTGCAAAAACATTTTATTTAAGAAAATAGTGGGGGGGGGGGGAAACTCAATGACTGTTTAAAGAAAATATTCAATACCATGGTTAGATTCTTACATATAAAATTTCCAAAGTAAATTATATGAGTGTATGATTCTGTTAAATACTAACTATAATTGTTGTTTAGGAGCGTATACAAAAAATAATTAGTAGAGGAATAATTTATCAATAAAATAAAAATCAATCATAAAGAATCAATAAATTAAAAAAGAAAATTATTTTATTTATTTATGTTTTTTAAGAAAATATGTATTTATTTCTTATTAGGCTGATGAAATTTTTTCTTTTAAAGAAATAATTAATATGTTTCTTAGTTGATTGTTTTCTAAATTGAGAATGTTGTAAATGTCCAAATCGAGTGGAATCAACAATTTCATATTTAGTCATAGTGGGTATCGTGGTACCAATATTAGCATGTTTGGTACCTATGAATGTAATAACAGTTGTACATATTACTAAAATTAATTAAGCCTTATTGAAGTCAATAATAATGTAATTTTTTTTTTTTTTAGATGAATAAGTACCTTTTCTCCATTAATTTAGCCATTTAGTAGAAAACTATTTTTTTCCCTTCGATTTGTACTTATTACCAAAATTAATTAAACATTATTGATGTCAATAACAATATGGTCATTTTTTTATGGCTCTCATATATGAATTAATACCTTTTCTCCATTACTTTAGCTGTTTAATACAAAGCTTTTTTTCTTATTTCAATTTATATATTTCACCAAAATCAATTAATTTTAATTCTCAAAGTTAATTAGTAATGACACTAATATTTTTATTATCATTTTTGATAAACAGACAAATATTGGTCCCTATTTCAAAGGCCATAAATAATTGCCTAACTATTATTCACACCAGTAATTCTTAATCAAATTTGGTACTACGCTTATCGCCATTTTAAGTACTGTGGTAATGAAAACTGTGTAAACTGTGAACCACCCTCTGAAATGGATAAGTACACTAATATCACCATGTTACACATCCATGGCATCTAAATACACAGCCTTTATTTTTTATTACTTGTTGTCTATTCCGATGCTGCTTATTTTATTATAGATTTACCATCGTATAAGTTAGAAGTTTAACTCACCAAAAGGAAGATTAAACATACCATATCATTTAAAAAAAATTGTGTCTTATTTTGGGAATATGATTTAAAAATTTTATAAATCAAAGACTTGATCAGAGAATGAAAAAATAATATTACTAGCTCTTAAATTTTGAAGTGGCTTCCTAAAACAATTATTTTGTTCTCTGTGCAACTATAGTGCTTTATTCTAATTATATTAAAACTGTCGTGTGTGACTTATTGATTTTATGCAATTTTAAAATTATACTTGTCTCATTTTGGAAATATGATTTAAAAATTTTATGAATAGGAGATATAATCACAAAATGAAAAAGTAGTATTAATAACAGTTAAATTTTGGAGTGGCTTCCTAAAACAAATAATTTATTTTCTATGCAACTGTAGTGTGTAACATATTGATTTTATGCTATTTTAAAATTATACTTCTGACTTATTTCAGAAATATGATTTAAAAATTTCATAAATGGGAGACTTAATCACAAAATTCCTAAAACAAATAATTTGTTCTCTATGTAACAATTGTTCTTTATTCTAAATGCATTAACACTGTAGTGTGTTACATATTAATTTTAAACAAATTTAAAATTAATTTGTGTCTTATTTTGGAAATATGAATTAAAAAATTTTATAAATAAAAGACTTAATCTAAAAATGACTCAGTAATATTAAAAGCAATTAAATTTTTGAGAGGCTTCTTAAAGCAAATAATTTGTTTTATATGCAACTATAGTGCTTTATTTTAAACATACCAAAACTTGTATGTAACAAATTGATTTTGTGTAATTTTAAAATTATTCTTGTGATTTATTTTATAAATATGATTTGAAAGTCTTATTCATAGAAGACTTAGTCAGGGAATTTTTACAGTGAAGAAGAAGATAATAATGATGACAATTAATTTTTGGAGAAACTTCCCAAAATAAATAGTTTAAATAAATAATTTACTTAAAATTAATGTTATTATCTGCAATTATGGTGCTTCATTTTAAATATTACAAAACTCTAGTATATAACAAATTAATTTGATGCAAATTTTAATTTGTACTTGTCTTAATTTGAAAATATGGTTTAAAAATTTTATAAATTGAAGACTTAATCAGTGAAGGAAAAAAAATATGAATACTATTAATTAAATTTTGGAGAGCCTTCCTAAAACAAAATGCTTTCCCTGTCGTGTTTTATTTTAAATCTCAACAAACCTGTAGTGTGTAAACAATTGATTCTATGCAATTTTAAAATTATACTCATGTCTTATTTTGAAAATATAATTTTAAAAATTCTATAAATTTAATTAATAAAAGACGGAAATATTACTATCACTTAAGTTGTGGAGAGGCTACCTAAAAAAAATAGTACTTTGTTCGTTATGCAATTATACTGCTTTATTTAAAATAACTGTAGTATGTAGCTAATTGATTTTTTGCAATTTTAAAGTTATACTTATCTATTTTTGTAAATATATCTTAATTTTATACATATAGGCCTAATTGGAGAAGGAAAGAATAATTATTAATATCTATCAAATTTTGTAGAAGTTTCTAATAACAAATTATTTGTCCTACATGCAACTATAATGCTTTATTTTAAATATATGAAAACTAAAATACTTTAAATATTTCGTTCATATAATTTTAAAATGATTCTTTTGTCTATGCAATTTTGAAATATTTTTTGTAAATAAGATTTAGAAATGTCAAAAATAGAAGACTTAAACAGAGAATTTTTACAGGGAAGAAAAAAGTAATAATAATAACAATTAAGTTTTGGACAGGCTTCCTAAAATCAATAATTTGTCCTATATGCAATTAAAGTGCTTTATTTTAAATTTAACAAAACTGTTGTAGGTAATGAATTTATTCTATGCAATTTTAAAATTATAATTGTCTAAATGTAACCATATAGGTAGTCCATATAATTGGAGAATGACTCTTCCTTGTTAGCCTTATTCTTTGCTTCTAAAAATTCTAGGATCTATAAAGAAAAGCCTTAGGTTTTGAAATTTTTCACTTTTCTCCGTATAACTTTCTTACTTTTTTTTAAATTTTTCTAACTTCAATCTGCAACTTATCAATGATTATTTTTTACTCTGTGTTAAAAGATATTCAATTGTTTTCAGCCAGCAATGCAACGTAATGCCTAATTCGTAAAGCTATCATTAGCTATAGCTATTATGTGTGTTTTAAAGTTAGATTTAATATTTTTAATGTCTAGAAAATTTCCCCTTTACAAAAATTTTTTTTTAAAATTAGTTTTTCATATTTTTTAACACTTACTATGCATTTACTTAGATGGACAAAATTTCTTTTTAAGTGAGGTAATTAGACCTAAAGTTTTTATAAATAAGTGTTGCTATTTACATTTTATTCCGGCTTATGTACAGATAGATTAGTATACTTATAAATAAGTTACACGAATTTAGATATTATATTATTTATTGATTTAAGTGTATATATTTTATAATTAGTTTTTGTAGTATAGATTTGTAAATATATTATGAGCTTAAAGTGTTTTTAATCATAAAAGCATGCTTAAAGTGAATATACTTTTTCAAATGATTTTATTACATGTGTGCACGCTTATAAAATGACTAATGAGTTTTTAAAATGCATGCTTTTTAAAACTAGCATGATATTGTGAATATTTATACTCTGTTTAAAAGATGTTATGCAGTTTCAATTTAGTTTTTTCTCCTTTTTTAATGTATTTTATTTCTTTTCCTCTAAAACTTGTATTTCTGTTACTGTACATTTTGTAAAAAAAGATTTTTTTTTTTTTAAAAAAAATAGAAAAAAGCATGAACTTTGAATGAAAAAAATATCCATCTATGCAATTTTTCAACCTTGTGCTGCTGATTTCTTTTAAACAGAGTATATTTTAATTTTTAATTAGTTTTCGTTTCATAGAGTGTTGGAAAGCAAAGCTGAAATTTTAGTAATGGAAACAATGTAGAGTTTGGAAAATAAAATGTGGTGTAAAACATAAAATATAGAAATGCATTAACATCTTGCATTACAAAAATGTCTGTGATTATCTCTTAAATTCTTTTTGAAAATAGCATCAGAAACAAATGTGATATTTCGATCTGTTTGTATAAGAAAATATTATATGTTCTGTGTTGAATTTTTTTTTAAAAAAATGAATTTTCATAAAAGTATGTGTATAGTGTTCATAGATTGTTCTAAGCATTGAAAGAGTGTTTTACTTTCTAGTTGTTATAAAATGTAATAAATACAAATCTCATCTGAATGTTTCTTTTGTTAGACTCTCCCAACACAAACTCTTTCCTTTTTCGATTATACATAAATTTTAAAACTACACTTTTAAAATTTATGTACAGAATTAATTTATAAAAATGGACCACCCTAGATAACTTTTGATCTAATGATTTGATCTTCAGACGATTGACTCAAGAATGAATTCTGAATAAGCTAATAATAAATATTTGCTAAATACTGAATAATTACTGAAATGAAATAATAAATATTTACTAAAATCTATTTTTTTGCCTGGAATTATGTTTGGATAAACAAATCTTATAATTGTGTGCAAAAATCACTCCCTTGAATAATTAGGATTAAGTCAATCTTCTGAAATAAAAATGATTTCAAAAATCGTTCAAAGGAACAAAAATGATTTGAAATAAAAAAGTTTTTTACTTCAAATCATTTTTATTTCTTTGCATTCAGTCTTGAAAATGGGCGCCTATTGTTTTAGCGATTGAAAACATGTCCACTGTTATTTTATATTTGTTTGTTTTTGAAGCGCTTCTTAATATTTTTATTTTCAGTCAGGTAATATTTTACCGCTTCAGTTTCTTGGGATTATATATTTAACTATAATGGTATTCAATTTCTGAATAACAAGTATTGAATATTTCTGTTTAAAATTAAGAATTTTAAAATACAAACGTAATAAAAGCTTTACATTTGATCTATTTAATATTAACTATTGCTGTCAAATTAAATTTAACATTTAGTAGTGTAATGTACTTTTTGTTTTACAGTTGTTAAAAATTCTATCTAAAATATTATGTAATAGACAGCAGAAAATTTTTACTTCAATCTTGGATTTTTTTTCTTCTCCTTTTTATGCTCATTTCTTCATGATTACATTTTATACTTTATCTAACAAAAGTCAGTGGCTAGGGTTTCTATAAAATACTGGTATAATATGCTTACTAACTCAAAATTATCACTATTACTCTGCGAGCTTTCGTTGTGCGTTGAGTTTTAAAATAAAAAAATTTTTAAACCTAAATGCATTGTCAGAGGAGTGGCGGAATTTTAATTAATTTCTTATTATTTGCACTCCTTCTCTGATAATTATTTAAATGATAATGTCTGCCTTTTAACTCTCGACTCACAGTGGTCAGACCTACAGAGGCTTACAGATTATAAGTGATGTTTTATAACGTTCTGTTTTGGATTCTTTTTGTTCGAAAAATATCGAAGTGTTGCGTATAAATCTAGTTAACTACTCACGTACGTACACAAAATGAATTTAACTGAAAAAAAATGTTTCTAAAAAATCCTATCAATACTGGTTTTCTGTGTGTTAAAATGTTCCATTTTAACAAAGTTAAGTACTATTAAAACGCATCTTCTGCGAGCTCTTCAGGCTAACTACATGACATGCTATGATTACATTTTAATAATTGCCTAGAAAATACATTTTAAAGAAATAAAAGTGATACTTAATTCTTACTTTTTGTGACTAATTCCTTCGAATCAAAAAATTTTTAGAGAGGTTTGTAGACATTGAAGGAAATCATAATTTATAAGCACTCACTATTTCAAAGTGTGTTTATTTTTATATCAGCTCCAACTCCTGAAGTCCAAACTCATTACTTTTCATGTGGGAACAAAAGCTTCTGATAACAGTCATTGTCTCATTTTTCACGATGGTTTGATAACAGCAGCTGATATCGCTTTCCACCCCTAACGAAGAATATTAAATAATTGATGTTATTTAATTTTGTTGTGATTGGGGATTAAAGAAAACAAAATATGGAGGAGGGAAGCACATCAGCTGTCATTGAACATCATGAATTGGAAGCCTTTGCTGGAGTCGAACCTAAGTTCGATTTACATCCAAATCACAATCGTGGAAGTTTTCTTTCTACTATTTCTATGACATCTTGTGTTATTTCTTATTCACCATCTGCCAAGTTTTTGTTGTATGTTTTACTTCTGCTAACTTGCATACCTTTGATAGTGTGCGGTGCCTTCACGAGTATATTTATTGAAGATGGCAACTACAGCGCAGCTGTTGTATCATTCTTTGCAGGTAAGGATATAAAATTTTATTTTTCGATGTATGCAAGATAAATTTCAATTTTACTATTATGCTGCAATGAGTCAGTTGTCATGTCACTAAAATCATCTGTAAATAGTAGGTTTAAGATTTTGGATGCAAGGAATCAAATTTTTATTTAAAGTAAAAGTTATTTTCTCATTATATATCAAATGCATTATAATTAAATTTCAAATACTGCACAACTGTTGATCGAAATGGGCTATAGGTGGCGTAGAGCAGCAGAACTCCTAACACTTCGCATGCTTTCACCATTAGCGTGTGGAGAGTCAGAGAGGAAGGAAGTACGTCAGTTTCTCTCTTGATTTTCAAATAGATTAAAAGCTTTTAAGTTAAGGAAACTATATGGAATTGAAAACTACATTGAGCATAATTATAGAATAAAGCGATTTAAAAATATTTGTGGCATTTAAATATGAAAAATACTAAGAAAATGGGAAATATCTGAGAAGAGGAGGCGAGGGAAAGGAGAAGGGTCAAGACATAGAACCTGTCACCTCCCCAGGTGACGTAATCGAGCGTTGCGATGGCGAATTGCTGTGGAATAATTTGTAATCCCCAAAAAAATTTACCTTGCCTTCACGTGCTCGCGTAAATACTTTTGTCAATGAGCTTAATATTCAACCACTCTACTTTACCTAGTTTAATTAAAAATTAAAAGAAAAATATTTTTTTTAAGAAAAATATTCTATCAAGGACACTCAGAATATAATTTTTTTTTTAAACTTTAAAAGGGCTTTTGGAAAAAATCTAAAATTATTTCGTGACTTTTTGGGTTATAATATTTTACATATTACGACATTAGTTTGAAAATTAGGAAAGTTACTTCCGACATTCTTATAAGAAATGTTCAGATTCTTTTGAACTATTCTAATCATTGAAAGCATTATCTGAACTATTCTAATCATTGAAAGCATTATCTGAACTATTCTAAACATTGAAAGCATTATCTGAACTATTCTAAACATTGAAAACATTAACTGAACTATTCTAAACATTGTTTACTCTTTCTTGAATTACATAGATTAGTGAAATGTAAATATTTTACCAAATAAAATTTCCGAATGTATTTACGACGTAGAGTGATAACCGAAACTAATTTGCTAAGATTGGTTTTTTCTCTATATTGAAAAACCTTATGTTTGTTTACCTTATGTTTATGTTTAAGCATTGTTTCCCGCCATTGCTCCTCGTTGAGTGAAAATTAGAGTATACAAAAGAACAATGAATGGATCATTGCTTTGTTTCCTAAACAAGCTACCATTTTGCCTTTGTTCAGTAAATTATTTAAAGTTTTGAATGTTAAAAATTATGTTACTTTACATTGAGAATGTATGCTATGACTGCCTGTGGGTGTAAACTAATTATCATTTAGCCATTTGGCAACAAAATTAATTTTCTAACATTACAAATTATTAATATACCCAGAATTTAAGGGGGAATTCGGGAAGAAACTATCATGGATTGTATTTTTTTATTTATTCATTCATTTATTTATTTTTTTATCAAATGTAAAACTATTAACAAAACCTTTGATGAACAGAATTTGGTGTACAAAGTGCAACGATTTTGTAATAAATTTATTGTTAAATAATGTATTCAGAAATTATTTATTAGTTCTAATGAACAATTTATACTTTAAATAGTCCATTTTTATTAACAAATTGCTATTTTACATTGTTAAAAATTCATAAGGCATATTACTATTTAATATTATTTGAAAATTCAGAATTATGAACTTTGGAATAAATTTATAGTAAAATAAAAATGCTAAAAACTACTTAATTTCTTCTAATAAGGAATAAACCCTCTGAATAGTACAGATGCAATTAAAAAATGTACTTTCTTTCGCAGTGTCAAGAGTAGAGATTGTAGTAGGGTAGAAATGTTTTTTTTTTGGGGGGGGGAGGGGCACAATACCGCCTTAAAATAATGGTATAGTTTGATTAATCAACCAAGCATGCTTGGGAACTAAACACTGGGGGTTCCGCGTTCGGCTGACCACCTGACCGGAACATCTGCTCCTGCACCCCAGAGCCCAAGGTCAAGAAAACTGAGATGGGCACAGTAGGCCTTGGCTCTCAAGAGCTGTCGCGCCGCTGAGTTTAGTTTTAGTTTAATCAAAATAGATAAAATCTCCATTCAGTAGATTTATTTTACTTTACAAGCGTTTTTTTTTTTCTTTTTAAATAATGACTTTGTAGAATTGAACGTTCTACAAAAAATCGAGCAGTTTTGCCGACTAAAGGTGGTCCAACAGTGTATTAATATCAATATTAATCTAAAGAAAATAAACTCCCAAGCATATAACCCTACACCACTGAGAGACTGTAATAAATGAGTTAAAATATTTGGAGTATTACGAAATAATATTTGTTAGCGAACAGACCAAGCGATCTGGATCTAAATTAGCAGAATTGCTAGAGATTTAATTAAAAATTGTGATTTAGCTCATTTGTAAAACGTCAAAACCAGTTTAAAAAAAAAAACATTTTCATTTATTATACCACATTTAAAATACACCTAAAACATATTTCAATCATTAAAACCAAAAGCTAGTCTCCTTCTGATCTTTCAGTTCCGTCAGATTGGATGACACTGAATCCAGCTGTCTGACGTCCCATTCGATCTCATCCCACAAATTCTCAATCGGATTGAGATCTGGTGATTGTGCGGTCCAACGAAGCAAGGTAAAGTCACCGCCATGTTCTTGGAACCATCTGATGACAATGCGAGCTATATGACAAGGAGCATTGTCCTGCTTAAAGTATCCATCCCCTACAGGGGATGGATACTTTACATTAACATAATATATGTACACACACACACACACGATAGCTGAATACCCGTTTTTTGTACGGGGTGAATAAAAAAATCAATTAATCAGTACAGAACAAAGCTCAAAACTACGAAATCGTGAACAAAACTGAAAGGCATATTCCGACGCATTTAAAGTACTTAGTGGGAGAACCAGGTAAGTGACATTTTTAACGTTATTCATGGATCAGTGAAAATAATAAAGTGATTCCCTCAATATGAGTATGATTAATGTAACACAGTTGTATTTGTTTTCACTTTAATCGTAACATAATTTATTCACATTAGTTTTTAGTATGCTTGTATAATTTTTATTTTGAAATTAAACAGTGGTAAATAAAATAAGGCGAAAAATTATTAGTCTCGCCTTCTAGTAAATCTAATAAAGTTGGATTGGAGACTACTTTTTTCTTACCTTGATTGTAGCCTCTCTGAAAATGTCACTTGCCAGGTTTTTCCACTAATAAATAAAGTAAAAATAATTTCCATTTTTTATTCATAATTATTTTTACCCACCCCGGTGCCTTTACATTATTATATTAAGAAAAACACGTTTTTTGTAGTTTATCTCATCAGAATAGAGATTAACTGTATTTAGCATCACTTGGCGTGATGGTATTACTTGTGGCCCACTCATGATAGTCAAAAATTTTCTACTATCAAGTAATTTTATACGATTCATCCTCCTTTCAAGGGGATGTAAGACACTTATTTCCACAGTATCGGTTTTAAAATTGCTCAGTTTCGGGTACAGTTTTAACAATCACCAAATACTATATCAATATAATATTATTTTATACATAAATTAGTATATTTTGTCCTCATTGTATAACCTTTCAACATTTGAGTTTTGTGCGGAAGACACTCATCGTTGGCAGCAAACTGAAGCCAAAATTTTAAAAACGGATCGATTTTTTTAAGACCTTGATAATAACTTTGGAGCATGATCATTTCTCTTTTGAATCACGGAGGCAAATCTCTATCAATACTTGATCCTGGAGTCTCCTTGTCTTCTGGATTGGATTCAAAATTGCAAGGCTACGGAGAAGAACATAAGTAGTCGTAAACTCAAAATTGGGTCGAACTCGGATGTTCAATGACGGTTATAAAATAGAATAAAATTACATACACGGTATTGATGCGGCTTTAGGTAACGTCTTTTGTCCATGGAAACCCTTGCAATTTTGAACCCAATCCAGAAGACTAGGGAACTCCTGGATCAAGTATTGGGAGAAATATGCTTTTGTGGAGGACTTTTTGATAGAACTAACCCGAATTTGCGTTACACGGACAGGAAAACATCTCACGGTTAGCCCAACCGCTAGGGTACTCTACCCATGATCCGTCTAACAATGATGATAGTTTTACGTCAGCACTGTGGTCGGTGCGAGCCGGGTTCGGAATTAATATCGACCAGCCATCATAGGTATTCGAACCCGGTTCACTTTATTGGAAGGTGAGAGCTCTATCCTCTGACCCTCCGCGGCTCCGGCGTATGTAATGCATTTTGTTTTGAAGGCGTTATTTAAATACATTACATTAAAATTATAAAATCAAAACCATCTAAAATATAAACAATCGACGTCCGCCCTCCTTCAGAGGGTCGCGAAAAAAAAAATCAAATGTTGACCAGTCCTCGGCGATTAAAAAAAGTTGAGGAGTCCTGGGTTAGATCTCTAGGGAGGGGGATTAGAAGCAACAACATTATAGAGCCTTCTTTTTATGACAAAAATACTAAATTGGCTTGCTTTTTTCATTCACAAACCATTTCAATTTCTGAAAAGTAAATGTGAAATTATTTTTTCTTCCCGTCAGCTTGCTTATCTGTTGGTACTGCATCACTGTTCGTGACTCACTTGCTATCGAAACTTGAAAAAGTGCACGACACTGGTACTTTGGAAGGCTTAAAAATCCTTGGCATGATAATGAGTGTATCTTCTGGAATCTCACTTGGTGTATTCACAATATTAGCATTTTTCAAAAAACAAGGTAAGATTTAAAAAAAAAAAATTATTTGCCATTTAAGAGGGTGAAACTTAAGTATGCCCTTAAAATAGAAAAATTATTCGAATTCCCCCATGTTTACCCGTGGAGAATTATATGAATTGTTTTCTTTCCTTATTTATTCATCATTGGCACAACAGCCCGGGGTGTGCCTTGGCATGGAGAAATATTTTGAAGGAGTTTTCTTTCAAAATATTTCTCCGTTCAGTTCTCTTTGTCACCCGATCTTACCAGTACAAAACCCTATATGTTTTAAATTCGCGTTTTGGAGTTCAGCTATCAAAGTTTTGGACGTTCTCTAGCAATTCCAATTGGCTTATGTTTGAAAATTGGACTAGTAGTTTCTAAACCGAAAATATGCCCTGCGACTCTTATTTTGTTTATCTTTATAATTTTTATTACATGAATGTCCTTGTGAATTTTTTAATTTGTCCTACTGTGTTCCTTACTAATTTTATATTTCGCACAATTTTTTTTCTTGAATTTATTCCTGGTTGGTTCTACTGCCACTTGCCACACTGGCAAGCCTGCTTGGTGAAACCGAGCAAATTTGAGGCATAGTGTGCGTTTCTTGTTTTTCAGTGGCGCCATCTATGGCCAGGAATTCAACTTCTGCCACACCATACGTCACACCTGTTTATAAGGCGGACTCATTCATTCATCCACAGATTGTAATTTTGACCTGAATCAGAGAACGATCGATCCCCAATCCAGTACCCCCAGAGGTATTGATTTGTTATGGGAACATGGAGGACTTTGCGACTCGACAGAATTTTAACGGGCATCAGTCACCAACTAAACTGGGAGTCTTCGGCCGGCGGGATTCGAACCCACGAACATGGACCCAGCGCCCTACCGACTAGGCTATCCCGGTCTAATTTATTCCTTGAAAGGTGTTTGATTAGAAATGTTACCAATCTCAAATTACAGGGTTATAAATGGTTGACTGAATGTAAACAATAACAAGCTTCCTAAAACCGTAAGAAATTTAGAACACTTGCAATGTATCCCTCCGCTTATGTTACTTCTATGAGGCGATGTGTGAACAGGCTTAATATTTTAGTAAATTTTATTATTGTGATTTTTGCTCAAATTTACAAGAAATTTTACCTTTCATAAGAGTTTTCTGTAATTTAGAAATTCTAACAGGTCGTGGGCCTAAAAAATTTTTAATAAAATTAATATCACAACATAACTAAAGTTTAAGGTTTGCCACGTTTGATTGGTATCACTTATTTGGCTATAATTAGGTAAAATATCACAGCTTGTTATTTTTCTATTTATTTGCATCAGAGCATGCTTTCACAAAAATCAATCGGAAGTAAGTAATCCGGAAGTCTTTCAACGAATTTTAACCCCTAGCGCCGTCTGTGTCTGACACATTCCATATAAAAAAATTTTTTAAAGCTATTTTAATAGTTTGGGATCTTTTAGTGTAGGAATAACCATTACTTTACAGTACCCTACATGCATACTCTAGCACTATGTAGAATATAGGAATAATATACTCTAATTGATTGAAGTGCAGGTTTTACTTTAATAAACTAGAAGAAATAAAAGCAATCTTTATAACATAATCGCTTTCCTAAAAAAAATGCTGTACTAATAATATGCAAGTACTACGTTTTTCAAACTGTGATATTGGTTTGCTCTTACTAAAAAGGCATAAAATTATATGCGTATAATTCAAAATTAAGTTGTGATATTTTTACACAGTTTATTTAAATCGGTTATGTTAATTTGATAAAAAATAAAAAAAACTTTTCGAATGTTTTTCAGGCATATTTTGGCAGTGTGAATTTTATTATTGAAACATAAATATTGAAATAAGTTGTTATTGAACGCGCCGCTTAAAAAAAAAATACTATCAATATAAACTCACTAAAAGAAGTTTACGTAGGTTCAAATTTTTTGGAAAAAAGGTTACATGACATGGAAATGGGTTCTTGTGGCTGGCTCAATTTCGATATCCTAAACTCGGCGATAAGCTACAATAGGTTCTCATCCATGATAACTGCGCCGGCACTAAAGCTATAGCTATGACATTGAATCACCACCCGCAACGAACAATATCGAAATCGGTCTAATCACTAGTGATAAAGGAAGTACAGAAAATATCAAAACCCGTTTTACTGCCTGATGCTTAGTATTTCTATTAATTGCTTCTCAACTCCTTCTTTTTCATTTTATGGTCATTAATCCTATTTATTATGATTTTGTGCAAAAAAAATTTTTTTTTGTTTAACGTAAAGATTTTTCTTTGTAATAGCTTTTGAGCTTCATGGGGAGAATTATTTTTCATCAGCTGTTTTTGGTGGAATATGTTTAGTCGTGAGTATTCAACTCTACCTGACAGCGCAGTGGTATCAGAATGCTTTGAAGGTATATATATATTTTTCTGATATTTTAATAAGCACTACCAGTAAATAAATATGATCTATCATCCATTTCAAACTGAGTTAGATGTTATTTAAGCAAAAGAATAAAATAATTTTTTTTACAATGTTCAGAGAGTATTGCATGCTAAGTAGTTTAATATGTATATCAAATCATCCTATGATTATAAACATCTATGTTTCAAGTAAATGATGGTAGATAGTGGTAAAAAGGATTTCAATGAGGAATTTCGTCAAAACTTTAAATTTGAGTTCTATAGCAAAGAAAAATGTGTTGTACGAAATGTGTGTAGGTTCAATTACTTTTATTTGTTCTAATCTCAAAAATCAAACAAAAGAAAACTTTCAAAGGAAAAAAAAAAAATAGTTGAAAAAACCGATTTTCCTTCAAAATTTAAATATTGAAGGAAAAAACCGATTTTCTTTCAAAATTTAAATATTGAAAAAAAAGTGACAATTTTGGATTGATTAATTTTTTCACTAACCTCACGTTGTTGTTGTAGGCCATTAAGGCAAGGGCTGCTATTGTTCTTGTTTTCCAGTGGCACCATCTATGGCCAAGAATTCGATTGTTACTTCAACCATACGTTACACCCGCTTATAGGGCGGACCCATTCATCCACAGATCGTAATTATGACCTGAACCAGAGAACGGTCAATCTGCAATTCAGTACCCCCAGAGGTATAATTTGTTATGGGAACACGGAGGACTTTGTGACCTGACAGATTTAACGTGCACCAGTCACGATTGTTGTAGTCGGGGACGGGGTAGAGACACGGGGAGTCTTCAGTCGGCTGGATTCGAACTACCATCCTCACGAACGTAAGTCCAGCGCCTTGCCAACCATGGCTATCCCAGAACACTAACCTCATATTTCGCACATATAACGCCATATACTTCTTCAGTCTGAAGCAAAGAGTCATTATAAGATCTCAATACAATTTGCTGATATCGATACCACTTGTTATTTAAATTTTGCTACTTCTTTTATCGTTTTCCTTACAAATTTTACAATAAATTAAAATTTTTAAGAAGTCCAGAGTTATTACAAAGGAAATTCACACTCATTCGCTGATAAACTCACAAAAAAAAAGTTTTTTAGAAGTTTACTAAATTTGCATTACAACAAATGTCACGGACATTTATGTTTTTTAAAAAAGGGAGCGACCCTTTAACATTAACTATTTCAAACTCTATTTTACCAAAGTTGCTGTCAAACTGTATCTCCAATATTCTGAGTCGTATTTAGCGTAGTTGTCTTTTAGCAATAAAACTAGATCTTTTTATAATATATTTTATTTCACCTGTTTAAAACAATATATTTTTGTGAATTGCGTGTTAAGTTAAAATCCTATACTTAATTACAGGAAAAAGACAGATTGGCTCAATTGGATAATCCTCAAACTTCAAGGTCAGCTGTCATTAACTGAAGAAAAAAAAAACTCATATGAAATCTTCTTAACCTAACGTGTGAAAACAAGGTCAGATATCACTCATACAAGGAACAGGATTCCACATCATCACAAGGATCTTGAAGCAGTCATGGGCAAATTAGGTGTTATTCTTAAATTCCTATAATTATTGTAACAATAGTCTTTTTCTTTTTAAAAATTTAAAACAAAAATGTATATTGTTTGTATAGTTACAACATTATTTTTCGTTTTTCACTACAATTTTTTTCCATTTATTTCTTCCTCTGACTGACAAGTTTTAAGTTCAATGTCGCAACATTTATACAAAATGGTAGTCAAATATGTGATCAAGACAGTGATCTCTCGTTAATGAGGGCAAATTTATGGGTCAATGTTTAAAATAACGCTTAATGACTAGTATTTATATAATAATAGTAATTGTTTTTTACTTGATCAACTTTTAGTTTACATCTGCTAGCATGTCTCCAATGATTTGATAACAAATCATACTAAAACTTTTTACTCTACAATAAGTGATCTTCAAAAATTCTAATAAATGATTTAGGAGTGGACAAAATAATAATTTTAAATAAAAGGCCCAATTCAAGAATTTCAACCTTCTCTATTCTAGAATATGGATTGTAATGAACAGATAAAATGATTAAGAGAACTGGATTGATACCAAAATTGCGAGCATTTAAATTTGACATCAGAACAGATCAATATATTCATTTCACAATTATGGTATTTTGAAGAATTAAAATACATACCTCCAAAATATAATAAAAAGTAAACATACTTTTTCTACATTCAGGATTCATTTGGCTTTTGAATTCGAATAAACGTTTGCTTAATGCAGATTTCAGTCAATGTGAATTCTTTTATTATTTTAAGAAGTAGTTGTGACTTCTAACTTGTCAGCTAAATGAGAGATCTCTGTTATGGTCTGCTGCACCCAACTTATCTGTTAAAATGGGATATCACCGTATTTCTAGCATGCATAAAATACTATTGAAAAGTTCTCTATCTACTTAAGATACAGTGTTAAGGATAGCTGCAATTTTTATGTTGCATGGCCTTATTCTAAAATTTTCACTAATAGCTTTCTATGTCTCAATGTTTGAAATTGTTCCCCATGAGCAGACCACACCCCCACAGGAAGTTAAAAGAGGATGCCTTAAAATATTTCAAGATGAAAAAGTAGGTAGTAGAATTCAAAAGGAATATTTCTTATCAGGATGTCCCTTTGAAATAGAAGGTCAGAATTTTTCCGTGCAAGTTTCATGAATTCCTGCAAATACCTATCACGAGATTCCAAGTTACTTTTTCTGCATGGAAAATTTATGAAATTTTACAAAAAAAAAAAAAGGAATCTTACAGTTATTTGAATTTTAGCATCTACTTTTCCACAGTGAAAGCAACATTTTTTAATGTTTCCAATGAGTCTATAGATTTTCTTCAATTCATCCAGGTTCTTTTGAAAATATTGGAAAACAACATGTTTGTCCATTTTTCAGATAATGCTCATCAGTCCCCTCCCCCATTAAATTAACTGGTCTTGATAGTTAATTTTCCTTTTATTGCAATTTATCAGAATTTGATTTATCTAATCTGACGACTTAGACATAGTATGAATAGCAAAGTTACCCTTTGCTAAAGCATCAAGGGTTTGCATTTCATCATAGTTTGTTAGCTGCACAAGACTATTTTTTTCACATAAATGAAAATACATTCAAAATAAAGGTTAAATTGCTATCTTTATAGGAAAAGTATGAATTGTTTATTTAAGTTTTGTTATTTTCATCTAAAACTGAATGTCTGGAGTTTGCATTGTTTATTTAATAAAACCTGACTGCCAGTTTCATTGTGTTATTAATCATTAAACATTTGTGCGAAAGGTTTATTCGCCTTTACTTCCATTCATACCTTACCAATTTCAATTTTAAAAAAGCCACCTTTCTGTTTCGTATTGACATGAGCATCCAAACTAAATTAATCTTTTAATGGCTAACTCAAGAAGGTTCCCAAGTTCTGCTAAGTTTAACTGAATAATAAGGAATTTTTGTGTATAAGGAAATGTTTCTTTCAGTTTAGAAATGAGTAAATATTTTGTATTTGTGTAGATACTTGATTTGAAAATGGTGCTGTGTGGATTTCAAGAAAAATATTTATGACTTTACTTCAAACTTATCTCCCATAGACCTCGTTTAAATGTATTTAACTCATAATAAGTTTTAAAAAAAAAACAGAAAGTTGCACTCAAAGTTTTTAGGATATTCTTCATTTCTTTTTTACACTGAGATGACTTAAAGTAGTTTTTTTTTTGTATGTAACAGACCGATCTTCCGAAGACTAATGAAACAGCACTCCTTTAATGAAGTAACTTAGTAAATAACTACTTCTATTATTTCTTATACTAGAGGGCTCCGCCCCCTGCTCGCTAACGCTCGCCAACCCCCGGAGAATTGCTTCGCAATTCTTGCTTGGTTTGCTTCGCAAAACCAAGAATGCTTTGATTTCATATATTTCAATATTAAACTGAATATTAACTGTTATCATCGAAAAGAATTAATTTTCTTAAATGCAGAATAAGCAGTGTGTCAATATCAATGTCACTTTTTTTCGTTGACTACAGTTCCTTCTATGTCCTATTTGTTCTTTAAATGAGCCAAAATTGTCAGAAATTAACATCAATGTGCAGATATAATCTTAATATGAAACTTGTTTAAAAAAAATGATAATCACAATAATACAGACTTTGTCCCAAAGAAATGAATATATTTTTAACACATTTAATTCAATATATATATATATATATATATATATATATATATATATGCAAACACTATAATATTTTTCAATAAGCAATATTGTTAAGAACAGGGTAATTTTTAAAAAAATATTTTAATAATATTCAGCAAAATAACTATAAATGAAAACATTAATTTTGCGGAATTAAAATAAACAATGCACCAATAGCATTTTCTTTACGCTAAATACATTTATAAATTTGACATTATATATATATGTTATAATATTTCTCTATATACAATATTGTTAATGACAGGATCATCTTTAATAAATATTTTAATGTTCTCCTTCGTTGTGCATCTTGACAATGCCACATATAATTGACCATGAGAAAAAATAGGCCGTTCAATATATAGCCCAACTTTATCGAAGGTTTGGCCCTGGGCCTTATTAATTGTTAAGGCATAAGCTAATCTAACAGGAAATTGTCGTCGATAAAGCACAAATGGTAAGGAAGAATTACTTGATAATGTATTTAATTCTATTCTTGGAAGATTGACAATACTACCATTTTTATTACCAGTAGCAATTTGGCAAGTCAATACTCTTTTCCCTATTTTAAGAACAGTCAATCGAGTTCCATTGCAAAGGCCATCAACAATAGATATGTTCCTGATCAGCATCACAATGCATCCAACTTTTAATTTGAGCTGATGAGGTGGCAGTCCCGGGAGATTTATGGAGTTTAAATATTCAATAGAATACCTTAAAGTAGCTTCTTCTTCTCTCCCGTCTGATTTATCTACTCCATATAGTGTGGCCTTATCAATACTATAACTTATAACCTCTTCACCTGGCACACGTGATAAAATATTTTCATTAACTTTGTTAACTTCATCATTTTGCGGTGATAATATGATGTGATTAATGAAGTTAGTATTAAGACAATCGATTTTTTCAAAAAACCAAGAAATGATATCTTTACAATAAAGATCAGGAGTGCTTGCATCAAGATGTAAAAGTTCTCCATTGCCAATTGTCCACAACCAATTGGCAAATTCTTGGTTACCAGCTTTAACTCTCATATTAATTGTCAAATGGAGGATTTCAAAAAATGGCCAAAGAAAAGAGTATTTTATAGTTTCATTAATAACCTGCATATGTGTAGCTTTTTTAACGACAGGTAACACTTGTCGAAAATCTCCACCTAAAATGATTATCTTACCACCAAATGGTATCTCATTAGCTAGAAGATCGCGAAAAGCTCTATCGATCATTTCTATTGCTTTTCTGGGAATCATACTTGCTTCGTCCCATATAATAACGTCAACATTTTTTAAGCGAATCTTATCACATTTTTTTAAAATACAAATCCCATCGTCACTTAGATCAATAGAATGTAAGGTTCGCATAAGTCTAATTTTATTATAGCAGAGAATAGTTTAACTTTCATAAAAATAGGTGGCAACATTCAGAGATGTAAATAGAACGCTTCGCAAACGCATATATTTCGCTGTTATTATTTTTCATTAAATACTTTTATAAAATATCTCTTCGCTTATTTACTGTATTGCATATTAATTAAATTCCTTGTCATTCAACTTTATCTTATATGCCGGAACCAGATTAAACTTACGAATTAACGTTTTAGAAAACAAATAATCAGATTAATCAATATATCAATACGAAATAAGTTGAGATGTTGTAAAACTGAAGAATGAAATTCTAACTATTTTGTGATTGGTTGCATCTCTGAAAAAGAAAATTCAGACTTGTAAATCGCTTTTCTAAGCTTGCCGTTTTCAGACATGTGATTGGCTGTTGTGAACGGCGGTTATTCTTCATTATTAACTGCAAAATCGTGCTTTAAAACTAAAATAAATAAAAATTTAAAATTATGTAAAAGATTTGAATGCCCTAAATGTCTTCCCTGAAAGATTCTGAATGAATTGATTCCTTAATCTTAGATTTTCATCACGTAGTTAAAAAGTTTTTCAGGGGACAAAATTAACTGCAAAAACTTTTTTTTAGAATAGAGAGAAAATAAAAATCAATTCATTCAAATGTAAGATATAGTGCATGACACACACTATCCATTATCGTTTGCACTATCATTGATCAAAGGACAATCAAGTATTTAGTGCAATATGCAAATTTTCGTTACTTGGCTGCTGGAGGCATGTAAACTGTCGAATTTTCCTCATGTGGAACAAAATACGCGTTAATACAATTAGTCTTTAAATTTTTTAAAATTTTTTTTACAAAATTTGAAAAACTCTTAACAGCATTTGTATATCAAGCAGGGCCCGAAAAAACTTAGAAATTTTACCCGTCCCCGAGGACGGCTTGTCCAACAATGTACCCGTCCTCCTTTGAAACTAACCCGTCACTTCTAAATAAATAAAAATATTATTTTTTCTTATTTATTACAAACATTTATATAAATTACACAATGAATTAGTAGCTACTAGGATTACATTATACAGTAATAAAAGAAATACTAGATTACTAATAGTAAAACCTAGTATTTCTTATATGAAATAATTTAAATGACAAAGGTCAAGTTATCTGGAATGTCAATTTATCCGAGGGTACTGCGTTTTTTAAATGAATCAAATATGACGTTTGCCAGTTCCACAATCAAGCCTATGATTTACAGAGGTTTCTGCACAGAAATTTGAAAGGGGTTTTCCATTTATGTGGATGTTCATAATTGCGTTTAATGCTTACGTAATGTATTTTTTTGTAAGTTCATTGCTGAAAAGTCCCTTTCAACAGCTGCAGTACTCCCAGACGGAAAAAACATCAATTCCACCATGTGCAGTATGTTGCTGTACGGGATTTCTAGAATAGAGGGTCATTTTAGAAGTGAGGTGCTGGCCTCTTGTAAGATAACAAATATTGAAAGTATATCACGAATATTAACGGGAAAAAGGCCGTTCATGCGGATGTCTGATTCGAGAAATTCGTTGTCCGCCGGAAATTTTTGACCGCCAAGGACGGACGGTTTTTCGAGCCCTGATATCAAGTATCTACACAGCGTTCAAATGCAGAGTTCAATTATGCCTTATACATGCTATGTTAGTCCTTTATACTCTTGCAGGTCTCTAATTCTTGGATAAGCTGGGAAAAGATAAATTACAAATCATATTTTTTAAATGAAGGATACAAATACGGTTTAATTAGTTTAAATTTATTTACATGTTTTTCAAGGATTTGGCAGCTATAACAAATGCTGCTGCATTCAGGGTTTGGCATTGAAAAAGCACTCATTTACACATTTTGAAAATAAGTAGGGGTAAAAAAAAAAAAAAAACAAGAAAGTATTTAAAAATAAATTAACTTCTATTTCAGCAACACTTAAGAAACTTATATACTAAGCAGAGGTATTCTGAACTTCTTACATTTAAAACAATCTCTGAAACATTCTTTAATATTTTAAATATATTTCACACACATTTGGTTTTGATTCATTATTGAAAAATGAAATAAAATATTATATAAATACATTGCAGTATTAAAAAGTAAAAAATACATGGGATAGTAAAAAGTTTTGGAACAAAATACTTAACGTTAGAAGAATTTTTAAAATAAATGCCATATTAACAGTTTAAGTAAAAATGAAAAAATAAAAATAAAAAAAGGCTTCAAGGCAGTTTTGAGGAAACAAATATAAAAATCTAATAAAAATCAACGATATATATAAAACAAGTAAATGGAGTTTTGAGAACTCAATAAATATATCATACACACATTTGAGAATTATGGATTAATGTACAAATAGCTAACATTATGAAACCTCTTTAAAAATAAGAAAAATATTTTAAGAAAAGTTATATAAATAAAAATTTTTCAAATAAATATTATAATTTAAAACACAGTAAGCAATTATTCATTTAATTCTGTGCTTAAACAATTGATATTGATACGTAGGAAATAATTGCGAATCTATTTGAAGTTGAACTTATTTATTATAAATATTATTGCAAAAGTAGATATCAATTACAACTTCACATTTAACTTACAGAGTAGTTAACAAACTGTATTGCGTTAAGTATGCAATGAAATACATTTCTATGATAAGTGTTTGTTTTTTTTAAAAATAAATATTAGATATAAGACATTCTTTTTCATTTCTAAATATGAAATAAATAAATTTCCTGAATAAA
Organism: Parasteatoda tepidariorum; assembly: GCF_982258835.1. Lineage (NCBI taxonomy): Eukaryota > Metazoa > Arthropoda > Arachnida > Araneae > Theridiidae > Parasteatoda > Parasteatoda tepidariorum. Next base: position 19,650,890 of record NC_141761.1, on the reverse strand, counting down.
TAACTTTTAATGAAAAAATAGAACTTAGGGTAAATAAAACTATATAGCACACACATTAAGTAACAATGTGAAGTCATTTTAGTTTGTAATATTCTTTGGCACAGTATTTGGATGTTTCTCCTCTATGTTTAGAAAGGTATTTTTTGAACTAAGAATATTTAAGAACGAATCTTTATCGAAATTCTATTTCAAAATAACATTTCAAGAAAGATAACTAATAGTCTAAATTTATTTCAATAACATTTTAAAGGAACAAAAAAAAAAAAATTATTCTAAGCACTCAGCATGACTTTCTTCATGCTGTTGTGAAGTTTAAAAACAAATGGAATCATTTCAAATATTTTCTGTATCTATCAAAATTAGATAAAAGGTTATTTTATAAAAATTAATCAATCATATACAAAAAGTTATATGGAATTAAATTTATTTATTGTAATATTTCATTTAACTGTCGAGATACTTGGGAAAATTTGAGTAAATATTTTCCTGGTGGATTGTTGAGTGAGAAAGCAACCTACAAACTGAGTTATGGATCAATAGTGGAAGGTCATAGCCCTATGAAATTACAAACAAAAATAGCTTCATAATTGCTTTTTGATAAAATGGCTATTAAAGAACCATTCATCTATTGATATTGCAAAGGAACAGTAGTAATTTTCCTTATATAAAAAGTTTAATTTTGTTAATGCTAATAAATCGTTATCAACATTACATGTTTTAAATTTTGATTTTTTATGAATATTTATACCCAACAAAAAAAAAAAAAAAAAAAAAAAAAATAAATTCTTCCTTTTAATAAATAATGTAGAAGAAAAAAAGTACTTATATCAAGTTATTTAGTAATCTTAGAATGAACACACATTATTAAATGCTAACTAATATTTCCTGTTCAGGTAAAGTTAAAACTAGAGATAAAGAAATAACTTACCCAAAAACATAACTTTTACTTATTTTATGTTTATGTCAACGAAAGAGACTTTTATGTAAGAAAACAGGATCATACCAAGTGATTTATCTGTCCAAAGAGAAACAAAGATTGGGCATCAGTCTTTTTTATCCATTTAGAAATATTTGAAAAAAATAATTACGCTTTTGAATTTGATTATTATTTGGTTTAAAATAAATTTCTTAAAGAAGCTTAATAAACAAATTATTTCAATAATGCGTAATAAATATTTTCAGTACATAAATTGAGTAAGCATAAAGCAGGAACAGTTTTACTAAAACTCAAAGTTAGCAGAGCAATAGTAAAAATGTTATTACTTTAAGTTTCTTATTTCCTAGAATTTGTTTTATGGCACCTTTGTGAAATCTCCAAGACTTATATAACTCTAAATTCAATTTCATAATAATACCATCAATATACATGGGATTGCAAGGAAAAAAATGAAAAGAAGTTACATTTTTTTTATACAACTACTTATTTAAAAACATGTTAAAAAAATAACACAAGATTAAAAAAAAAAAAAATATTTTCTTAGTAAAATATCATTCTCCTTATTTTACTTCTAATGGTGCAAAATATTTGATATAATTTTGAATCAAAACTTTCAAAAATAGAGTCTGAGCATTTTTTTAAAAATAAATTATAAGGATATATTACTATCTTTGGATAAATAAATCTTAAAAAATTGTATTTGAAACAAGTTACTGCTTTTGAAAAAGGTAGGTCCAAGATTTTTTACTTACAATAATACTACCAAAATTTTTTTTAACATAGCAGCTTAACTATTTTTGAGAAGAAAAAAAAGTGCCTTGGAGCAAGAAAATTTGGTATTTAGAGCAAATAATTTTTATACTTGGAGCAGCATAGTGTTTGCAAAACTACATTTTTGATCAGAGAATAATAATTTACATTTAAAAACATAGTTAACAGAACTTTGGGAAAATTAGATGAGGATTCCAGCATTAATCTATGTCGTTTTCCTAGTTTTTTTTTCTTAAAATTACGATATTTTTAACTATTTTACAAAGTTACTACAACATGCAAACTTAAGAAACCTATTTGTTAACGATTTATTACAAAAAACAAACAAACTTTACAGTGTGTTTCATTTCATTATAATTCCACGCTGCTTTACGAGTTTTTTAAATTCTGATGTTTGAATACAAAGACTCGGGCATTTTGAATTTCAGGTCTTTTTAACGTATTTGCGACGATTATATTGTGAATCTCTCATTTATGAATCGTTATAATAGTCTTTTTTGCATAGTTTTTCCAATTTTGATTTTTATAATTTGATCTCATAATTGCGCTCAAATTCAGCACAAAATTATGCTGAAGATGCACCTTTTGCTCAATGAATCTCATTAGAGCAGTTTGACCCCATTTTTTCGAAGGTAAAAAAAAATCAAAATTTGGAAGAAGAAATTTCATTTTGGGTGGAGCTACTCCAACCCTGAAACTATAATTCATATCGGTTTTCAATACTTAGAACCATATTTTCACAACCAAATTTTACTATGTTAAAAATAATTTTTTGGGGAAGAAAAAACTTCCCCTCTTTTTAAAATACTATTTCTTCTTTCATTTAAGTATCGACTCACATATTACTAATATTAACATTTACTGAGAACAACATAAATTTTATATATGAAATTTATCTTTAAAAAACGTAATAAGATTGAACACGAAAAATAAAAGGAGTCTGAACTTGGACCTGAAAGGAATTCATTTTTCCATTACTTAAAGCATCATTTGAAGCAAAATAAACCAGAATAAATTTCTTTTAAAAATTATGATTTTTTAGAATCCATCCCATTTTCTTTCTAAATGAATCGATTAAAAAAATATTTACAGTAATAAACATAATGAGTATCACATTTGGTAAAACATATTGGTTCAGGACAAAACATAACAAATGGGAAGACTGAACGAAAGGTAGAATCACATTGAGGAAATGCAGTATTGCAACAGTTGGATGGTCAGTGTAGTGCCACCTAAACTTGGCAGTTTGTGTAAATATTCAAGAGGCTTCAGTATAAAGCCTCACAATGAGAAGTTCACATAGGAAGATCAGAATTAGAAGTTTGTAGAACACGATGACCAGTTTCATTTTCTAACATCGCTATTCTTTGCTTTAACATTCTTACCTACAAAAATATTATTCAAGTTTAAAGATTCTACAAGATTAGATATTGAAATTTCTTTTTCAAAAAACAATTTAGAATTCAATTAACAACAGTTATACTAATAAAAATTGCATCACATAATAGTGTAGTACACTTTTCACAATACTTGCTTTTTTTTACCACTACTCATTTGGAAGACTACAGCAAAAAATGTCTCATTTGAGAGACTATAGCAAAGGATAACTTTTCACAACTTATTTGGGAGATCATAGAAAATCTTTTTAAATTTAAGATACCAGAGCGAAAGGTATCTTTTTTCACAACCTGTTTGTGAGACTGTCAATCTAACGATGGATTTAACATGCATTATCAGTTTAGTACAGAATTAACAGATATCCCCCCAGTAAGGGCTTCTAAAACTTTCTGATAAACCAATGCCATAAACAAGATATTCTGTAATCACTGCCCTAAATGTATAATTTTAGAACTCTTATTAAAAATGCAGTCAACAGGATTAATAATATTGGAAGAAGGAGGAGAGTTACTACAATCTGAAAAATCACTGTCAAAGTTAATTATTTTAAAGGTGAAGTAATTAGTCGGATGAAATTGAAAAGGTCTTAAGTTAATAAATAAAATAAACAAAATAGCAATTGTCACTATTTGAAAAAAAAATATTAGAATAAATTTCCATTGATTTAAGTCTAACATTAATCAGTGCATTTATTTATGTGAATTATGCAGTTAAATATTCATTTACTTACCCTCCAACTACGATGGAATTTCTGCAGATTAAGAAAATATTTTTCCAGGTGGTTATTTTAATGAGTTAGCTATTTTATAAGTTATTTTGTTCCCCTCTATGCAAAAAGCATTTAATAAAATATTTAAAAGATCAGACAGACATATATTTTTGATTTCTGATATAAATTTTCTTAAAATTCTGTATAAGTGATATTTAAAAGACACTCTATATATGTACCGTACTATAGATTGATATTACATGGTTAAGATACAGAATGTTAAATCAAGGTTTTTGAAATCCCCACTTGAAATATAAAATTTTAGGATTGGGTCATACTACAGTTAGTAATTATACAGTTAGTAATTATTTTTAAAAGTGATGGTATAAAATTAAAGAAAAAAAAGAAATCTGAAATTAATAAATTTCAAAACACAAAAAATTCGGTATTTGACTTCCTCTGCTTATGACTAATGTGCCAGAATCTGGAAATTTTTTATATATTGTTTTGGTATGCTAAGTGTCAGATTTATAAGGTTTAAGCAGAAGCCAATAAGCTAACAGCTACCCAAAAACATATATGATACAAAGGAGTTTCATTTCAGTTGGAATACAAAAAGAAAGAAATGATGTATAAATATATTTAAAGTACTTATATTTAAACATAATTATTTCTTGAAAATTAAATAAAACAATGAAGATATTACAACGGAGAAAAAATAAACATTAAACCTAAATTAAAGAAATATTAATGTTTCATTGAGATAATAAGTTAATTAATATTATTTTCAAAAATATCTGAGATATAGGAAATATGGTGTTAGTAATTAAATTGCAATACATCATAACTGCACTAAACACAAGGTGTGTTTTTATGTCTTCAAGAAACATAAAATTATTTTTAAAGTACTTTTAATTTTAGAAGCAATTTAACATACCCTTTTAAACAAAAATTTAATAAATTTAAACAAACTACAGCCAATTGTTGACATTTCAAAGATGCATGATGATAAATAATTAACATAGTTTAAAGCTACTGAAATCAAATTTTAAAAAAAAGTATTAATTGTAGAAAATACAAACCTGAGCATTATGTCTTTCAGTTAGAGAACTCATTTGCATTTCTAGTTTTTTAACTTTAGTTTGTTGTTTTTTCTTTGCCTTTTCAAAGGCAATCACCAAGGCACTGAAAAAGAAGTATCTTTATCAATTAGAGGACAAAGAAAGACGGATTAAATATTAACTTGAATAAGGAAATGAATAACAGAACAAATATTTCAGATAACACTTTACCTGGTTTTTTGATTAAAATTTTTTTAATCAAGTGTCAAAAAGCTATCGTGAAAAATAGAAATTTAATTTGCAACTTTCTGGGAGATATAGGACTTAATAAAACAAATAACAACTAAATATTTATTCAGATATTAAACAAATTACAGTTATCTTGTCTACTAATCTTACACATTCTTCCTAATTTAAAAACATGTTGTGATATTTGGTAAGTAACAAATACTAATTTATTTTACCAAACCCTTAAACAAGGGTTTTTAAAAAGCAGTACTTTGTAAACAGATTCTTTATGTTTCTCGACATTTCCAAGCTAAAAAACAACTTACCTCATTTAATACTTTGCTAGTTTGTTGTATTAGGTATTATTTTTTCAAACAAGTCTTTATAGTTAAAGCTATAAAATTTTATCAAACAAACTTCCATTGTAATTTATTTCCAGTTGCACTAATATCTAATGTATATTTTAAGGGAAAAGTAAAAACAAGCTTCAAGTTCTTACCTATTAGTACGCTTTAAATCATTAACAAATTCAACAGATTGTTGGGCACTCATTTCTGAGTTTTTAGTTACTTTCTCCATTGTCTGCACTAATTCTTGAATTCTAGCTTTCAATTTATTTACTTTTTCAGCAGATTCATTCAGTTTCTCACTATCACTTGCACTCAGAACACCTTTATGATTTGATGAACACTAAAAACGAAAATAGGGCATAAATTTAGATATTTAAAAAAAAAAATAACATTGTGTAATGTATATCATTATTATTAGATATTAATTGAAGAAACTACTAACATACGAAGGCATTTAACATATACCTTAAAAAAATTCCATCATATACATGGATATCTGAACTCAGATATCTAATTTATATATATATATACCAAATTTATATATATATAATTTATGCCTATATTAATATATATATATACCAGCTGATATCAAAATCATTGACTGTCTATCTAAGACATTGTCTATGTTAACAACTCAACATTTTTAGAAATCACTATGCTAGAGTTGTTCAAATATTATCTAAGCATGCATTTGATTAGTTTGGACTCCTTATTTGTAACCAGCAATACGTTAATCAAAACCGGATGTAACATAAGAGTGTTTGCGTAAACATAAGATTTTTTTTCTAAGTGTAATTCCCACCTCATCAAATTTAATTATTTTACAACAAACCTGCAATTTTTTCTTATTTTAGTAAAAGTAATTTAAACACTAACACAAAAATTGGATCAATTCCATGACACTTTTCAAAAGTTAAAAAAGTGTGGAGCCTGCTGCTCCATACTTCATTAACTTTTGAAAAGTTAATCGCTTAACGGTTATTAATGATTTTTCTGTTGATTCAATTCATAATTTACATGTGACATAATTATTTTTTATTTAATAATGATTATTTTATCAATATTTCTATCATAAAATTTAACTCCAATTATATGACCATTCCTTGGAAGTCATCATTGTTTAGAGGTGGTTGTTATAGAAAGTTTGACTTTACACCAATATATAATTTCAGAAAGCATACTTTCAATCGACAAAAAAAAAAAGGCTTACCAGACTTCAAGTTTTAGAGCAAACTAAAATTGACGATTGCTTAATTTGTTTGGATACTAAGTATGCTATGTCAGAACCCTATCTACGTATATCTTAGACATGATAAGCATAGGTGTAGTGTGAGGGAGCGGTACTGTTTTTTTTCCTTTTTTTGTGTCAGAAAATGCTTGTTTGATTAAAATTTTAAACATGTATATATATTTCATATTTATATGCAGATTTTTTGCAAATAAATATGCATACTTTAAGCTTTTGGAAAACAATGTGCGCCCTGCTTACACCAATTTTATGGCTAATTATCGGCTTCATTTGAATAGAGCAAAAGGGCATATTGATAGTGTAATAATCCAGATGATAGATAAAAATCCAGAATCAATTTAACCTCTTTGAGTAAGATTTAATAATAAAAAAATAAGCATGAAATAACCATTTAATTTTTATTTAAAAAATAAAACTATTTATTTTATAGTTCTTACCTGTTGTTTATTAAAATCATACTATAGATATGGGTATAATTTTAATTCGTGTAAAATATCAAAAACCTAGTTAGATGAAAAATGAGCTATACTCGACATTTCACTTGAAGTGTTATTAAAAAAAATATCAATCATGAGACATGAAATACTAATCACAACAAAGGACAAATTTACATACTTGTAACCTTTCTACCATTTCAGACTGTTCTTGTAGTTCACTTTTAAAATTTTCAATTTGCACTTTATATGCTTGCTCCTGAGCTTCTCTACTACTGAGTTGAAGTTCTAACGAAGTTTTTTCTTTTTCTAGGAGGTAAACTTGAGCTTTCAATTCAGCTTTTTCTTCCTAAAATTTTTTGTTAACAATTTACATCAAAGCAATGCATATAATATTGGTAGGACAGAGATAATTATATGAAAACAAAACAATGCTTTTGTGTATATATAAACACAGAATTTAAAGCGCTAACTACTAATGCTTTACAAAAATATTCTACTGAATGGTATTGTATTTTTACAAGATTTATTATTTATTGTAAATAACTTTATAAATAATTAACACAACGTTGTTATATATAGAGTCGAACCTCATTAACACAAAACTGCGTAATGTGAAATATTGCTTTGCATAAAATACATGTTTGACATGAAATTTTACAGCTGATTATCGCTTAACATGAAAGGAAACGGGACACAGCACAAATAAGAAACATGCGAATAAAATTTCGATCATTCATTTTTTGAGGAATGCTATTTCTATTTTCTTCCTTTGTCAGAAGTAGCAGATAAGCAAATAAATAAAATAGTGTAATCAAGTATTTAAAACTTTTAAGCTTATTTTAATTTGTTTGGTTCATAATAGTATTCTTTGCACACATTAATCTAGTACATAAGATGTATTAATTATGCGTAATAAACTGTTTTCATGATCTATTGGATAAAACAAAATTCGTTTAAGATGAAGTAGTTATGATAGTCCTGTTGATTTCGCATTAACAAGGTCCAACTATATATATATATAACATTTCGATATTAATAATGAAAAATATAAAATCTGAATTTTTTTTATAAAACCATATATGCATAATTTTTCAAAAAGTTGATATTTAAAATAGAAAAAAATTTAAGATACAGGTGTTAACAAATTTAATAGATGCTTTTGTTTTTTACCCAAAATGAAATTGCTACCCTTACAGTTTTCAAAATTTATACTCTGCATAGTGCAAATATAGACTAATTTCAGACCATTAATGTCTGAATGTTGAGTTTAGTATCAGTAGTTATAAATTTTGAATTTATTAACTGGAGTTTTCTGCACTTGTTTAAACAACTATCCAGTTGTTTAACCATCCACTATTTGATGAAAATACTCAAATATTTTCACAAACTTAATTAAAATGAAGAATAATTTCATAATTAAAATAATAGTTTCATAAACTAAACAAATTATTGATGTATATGTTATAACTTAATTAAAAATCAACAGTAATTAAAATAAGAAATATTGTCATTGTAAAGAATAAATTTTTGTGAGTTTGCTGCATTTTGATTAGGTAATAAATTATTCATTCACACCAAGTTAAAAAATTAGCTATAAAGTTCATCCTCAGATGGCACTGCTGAATGTTAAAGATGTAATTAATGTTTTCTGCTACATGTTAAAGCACTCCAACTGAAATGTTTGCAGAGGCATCTACTAATTTTGTGTTGTTAGCTTGCAACACATTGCTGCTGCAAATATTGATTATTTTGCAAATCTCTAGTCTTTAAAACTTGGTAAGGAGAAATACGACGCACGGTGGCTGAGTGGTAGCGCTTCCGTGCCATAGGTCCTGGGTCCGATCCCTGGGCCAGGCAAGGTTGACTCAGTCTTTCATCCCTTCAGAGGGTCGATAAATGAGTATCAAGCATGCTTGGGAACTAAACACAGGGGGTTTTTGCGTTCGGCTGACCACCTGACCCGAACATCAGCTCCTGCACCCCTAAGTCCAAGATCAAGAAAACTGAGATGGGCACAGTAGGCCTTGGCCCTTTATGGGTCGCGTAGGAGAAATACTTGAGTTTACTAAGTAGAAACAGCAAACTGTATATACATATATTTTTTTTATCTCCTTTCATTTTTCTTAAAATTGATTTTTTAAAATTTGTCATTATTGGGGCACCCAGTATTTTTGCTAGACAACACTCGTACTTACGACATTGTTCAATAAAATTATCCTACTAAATCAAAGTCTTTAACAATGCATAAATGATACAATTTTGGATTCTGGATAATTTTATTTCCGTAAGAAGGATGTTTGTTTGTTTGTCCTATCAGACAAAAAAAAAAAAAAAACACTAAGCAAATTCTAAGAATTGAATTTAGCACCTGCAAACTGAGATATTATATGCTACCTAAGTAGACTTATTCAACAAAGAGATTGGGTACAAAATATTTATTTTCGATAGTCAATCAAATAACACTAACTTTCATGGCCATCAATTCCTGCATGAGGACGGCGTTTTCCAAATCCAGCTTTTGAGCATCTATTATTGTTGGTGGATCTTTGTTAATGGGATCAATGTGGATACTCTCCAGCTCAACTACAGTGGTCCGCACAGCAGACCTGTCATTCTTCAACTGAATGATATAGTCCCTGAGTCTACGCTCATCCACTTTAGTGAACTCTACACCACTATCACAGCTACTGGACACAGAACTAGAGGTACTACAACAAAAATATTCATCAATATTTCCATTAAAATAGTTAACAATCTAAAAATAACAATTTGTTCAGGTTGCTTGCTGCTATAATGAAACATATAATTTCAAAATCAGATAGATCACTTCAAAAATTAGTTTTCCACATATTACTATTGGATAGACAAAGATTTAAAATTTTGGCTCTGCATTAGTCTTACTTTCAGTGGAAGATTAAGTTTAGAACTATCTGGTTTTGCAGCAAACAATCAAATTTATTGGTTTTTAAAATGAAACTATGGTATCTGAATTTGAAAATAAATGATAAGCACACATGTAATTAATTACCTGTGAATGCATCTTTTCTTTTTTAAGGTCAAAATAAATCATAGGATTAGAAAATTATAAAAAAAAGATCTATTTTATTTAAATTAAATCATGTAACAATTAAAAAAAAAGAAAGCCTAACTGCGTTTTAGTAGTCTCATAATTTGAGTTTCAAAATGAAAAACAATTGAGAGTGGTTTGAGATATAAAATTTAAATAACCTTGTCGTGTGACTATGAGAAGAAAGATCTTCCCATGGGCTAAGATGACAAGCACCCATTCTAGACGAGATACCGTAACTTCGATCCAATTTCTGCAGAAAATGCTTGGCAACGTTTTCAGAAGCTTTCCTATTCTCCTGAGATTTGGTTAAAAGATCCATAATATTCTTTTGATTTTCATCTTCAGATTTGACTATAAAGAAATTGTTTTGAAAATTAATAAATAACTGACAACAAACTTTACATGAAAAAAGTTAAGTGATAATTGAGCTTCTGTAATATAAGAATGATAAATAAGTTGTGTAAGAGCCTTGCTATACACTTAGTTTCATTTAATAGAAAAAAAAGTTTTTTTTTATACACTTAGTTTCATTTAATAGAAAAAAAAGTTTTTTTTTTAAAGTATTCAACGAAACACTAATAACTATTTAAAATCATCTGAGATTAAATAAAAGGCAACAATAAAAATATTAAAAAGCAAACAAACCTGTAAAACTTTTTAGAAACTTACTATAATAATCCATCATAAAATATTATAAATCTCTAAGCAAAATGATTAAAAAGAAAATGTTTTTGAGTTTTTTTAATTTGTTTTTGTTTAAAACAATTAGGGTTTACAGTTAGCTAAAAAATTTTCTTGATTTTGTCGTGAAATAATCTGTCAATTGCTTTTATGCTCCTAAATCATAATCTAATCAGTATATGTATTCAATTATACACAAGAAAAAGGAGTTTTAACATTTATGACCTTTTCCTTCTTTAATTATATGAATTTAATTGATAATGAATTAGGAGAATAAAAACAGTTTAATATAAGAGGGTAAAGGCAATATCTGAAGAAAAAAAACAGACCCTTTATTTATAATGATTGACTTCCATTTATTCAGACACCTTCTTCCAGTTTAAAAACAATCACCATCTTAAGTTTTAAAATCTAGGCAAACTTTAGTAATCTACCCAACAGAAAATTCATACTGGACTTAGGAGATTTTTACAGACAGGTGATTTAAGAGTTAGCTTGACTTTCAGAACAAACAGCAAGCATCATAAGGGTTCCAAAACCACTACATAAAATCTTGATAAAAGAGTCTTGATTGTTGGAGTTATTCATAAACTCAAGGTTAGAGAAAAACATTAATTTAGTATCAAAAGAAAGACCAACATATACACAACATGTGAAAGAATTTGCTATACTCCCCTTAAAAAAGCCTTTGATAACAGGGGTTCACACTCAAAAGAGGAAGAAATAAACCATGGTGAGATATTTGTAATATTTTACAATACAACAATGTCGTTTTTATCATTAACACACCACAATTCAGCCCATGGATCAATGCTTAAATCATCACAGATTTCTACAATCTCATTGCAAGCCACGGAAAACTTTCATGCTACTTAAGCATTTTGTAGCATGCTACTTCCTGAGAATCAATACTTATTCTGAAGTTTTTTATTTGGGTAAACTACTGGAAAGGGTGTTGTTTATTGAGTTGCTAAGTCATTTAAATATATTTGACGGAAAGTAAAAAATTGCTACATTTTCATTGACTTACTAAATTTTATGAATTTAATAATTGAACACTTGCATAACTGGAAGCATGTAGAGTCCCTGGGGAAGATTTTACAAAGTGGTAATGAAAGAAAGATTCAAGTAGGAAGAATTTTCATAAAATCAAGTTACCTTTGCGAACATATAAAGGTATAATGATAATTATATCTTATACATATATGTTTGCATAATTTATCTGCTGTGGCAAATAGATCAATTGCTTCGAAAAATTCTAAAAATCCAAGCTTATTTAAAATAGAAACTAATGCATCCAGATAGAGAAAGATCCAACAAGTGATTGTTAGAAGATGTTACAAAATATCTAACCAAAATGAAAATTACAAATTCAATATTAAGAACAGAAAGGTTTAAGATAACATTATACTGCAAGCCAAGGTCCACAAAAGGCCTCAGTTAACATTATATATAGAAGATCTATAAATTAAAACACAAATGTTGTTACATACAACAAAAACAAAGAAAGATTTTCTTTAAAGACCATATAAGCTGGCAGCAAAGTACTTGCACCAGTCAATATCAAAATCAAGATATGTATTGATCAAGATTTACGCTAGAAACCATTCAATTTCAATTATATTTTCAATTTACTTTGCTTATACTTTTACATCAGTTGCTACTGTGATTTTATTTATTTTTCTGCAAATCATCAAAATAAACCAGGTTAAGCACCAAAAATTAAGATTCTTTAATATTGCCATATTTTTCTGGAAAAAAATAATAACTAAGATTTATCTAAATGAAAGCAAATATATGTAAATATATTGCAATGAAAGCTTATAAAAAAATAAGAATTGTCCAAAAGACTTTAATAATTGACCATAAAATTATTAAAAATAAATTTTAAAAAAACTGACCTTTACTGTTATTTAAATTCTTAATACCCAGGCTTTTACTGTACATGAACCCCCTTGTGCATAAAAAATTATATAGCCTATAATCAAGATATATCTTTCTCTCTTTATCAAAAAACATAGAAAGTAAAAGATTAATATCATAATCATCCTCACAATATTAAAACAACTTTGAACACACTATACAAAACTTCACCTTCAAATATTTCTTAATTCAAAAACAAAACATAATTTGTAAAAGTTACCTAGACCAACAGCCTTGCAATTTGCTCGCAAAAGATCTTGCTCAGCTTCCAACAAAGCAAGTAATACTTCGAATGTTTCAATAGCTTGATCACTGTAAGACAAAGCAAGTTGAAGGGCCGTATTATTCGATTCATATTTTCCTATCAAAACACTGAGTCGGTCACAATGTCCTTTGCTTTCATCAAGAGTTAGATTTAGGAGATCATTTTGGGACTTCAAATGCTCAATACGGCTATTTAACCTTTCCATTTCCACTTCAAACTCTTTAATCTTGTTTTCAGGAACCGGAGAACCAGTAGAAAATAAAGTCTGAAAAATTTCCTGAGCATGTGATTCTTCATGAACATTTTGGGCAAGATGTTCAGCCATTTTTGTAGTCGAGAGCTGAAAATAAGGCCAAATAGAGAGATTTAGTTAAATATTTCAGTCATAATTCAAACTGCCGAACTAATTTCCTTTCTTAAACAATGTATATCTATTTTTTTTAAATTTCCATACCACTGATAGTAGTTAACATTATGATAGTTAACACTGATAGTAGTTAACTTTATTCATTTAGTTTATACTATGCATTAATTATACAAATCACAAAAAATATGCTAAATATACAATTTTGGAAGAAAAACATTAAAACATAATAAATAGTTAACATTTTCACAGATTAATAATTTTGTAGAGACATCTTTATGTAATAAAAATAACTGTTCTAAACATAGGGTTTTGCTTAATGAATTGAATGGGCAGGACAAAAGACTTCTACAGGAGTTATATAAAGACTTCTAAATGGTGTTGCATAATGACTACTCTTTATATCTTTTTAGAATCTTAGTGAAAATGAATTTTTAAAAAAAAATTGCACATTAGGGGTTCAAAATATTATTAGAGAGTAAAAAGCAAAAGTTTGACCGATTTTTACTGAGGTCTATAAGAGCAAGGGAGGGATTAAAACTTATGTAAAACCGGTTTGCTTGAGGAAGGAATTTAGTGTTAGTTTCAAGCGAAAGACGAATGCATCCCAGTTCCCTTAGACAGATAAGTTTTTGATAACTTAAATTTCTTATTTACTCCTTTGAATAATAAGAGGTTTCAGTTGCCTTTTAAATACTAATTCGCAACCTCTAATGGGCATAGTTTTTGTACTTCATTTTGTATAAGGATTCTAAAACTATCTAATTAGAGCAGGCTAAACAGAACATACCATACTCACACACCGATCTTATTAAATTGTATTATAATTCATAAAATAATGCATTTTTTTAAACATTCTATAATAAATTATTATTTAAAATACTTTCCTTACTTAACAAATTTGTTTAGCCATACATTTAACACAACCAAAGAAAAACTATCAATCAAGCTAACTAGGCCAAATTTTTTATTTAAAGTATGAAGGTAGGAAAAAATATTCAGAAGTTGAACAATTCGTGACATTGCGAGGGTAAGAGAGAATGCAGCTCCGTGACAAAGAAAGACTTAGTTTTGTAAATGACTTTCATCTCATGCAATTTTTTAACTAGGCTTACTTTTCATTAACATGTAGCCTTAGATGTTGTTATAATTACAAAAGTAAGAACACCAAGTCCGCACATATATTTAAAATAATTTTATTATCATTAAATAAAATTTTCATCACATAAAACATTTTTGTAATTCAAATGAAATTTTCACTCCACACTAATTTTTTTTTATATGATGCAGCAACTATGAAGTGCAGTGTAAGACACGTTTTACTATCATATTTGTCTAATAGGAGTGCAGCATTACTAGCTTAAATTATTTTGGCACTTATCCCCTATCCATGGATTTTTATTTAGCTAACTACTTAAATCAATATAAAGTAAGTGTACAGCAAAATCTCGATTGACTCTTATATCTAAAGACAATTTGGAGTTTATGATGAAATATGATTTTTTTTACCAAATATGAGAATATTTCTAAAGTGACATAACTAAAATATGATCTGAAAGAGTATCAGCAATTAGACATGACGTAATATTATTTCAATAAATCAATTCAGGTATATCAGTCAGTATACTGACTATTCAAATATACCTGATCTGAAGATCTTTAAATTCCCATTGTCAAAATATGAATAAACTACAGTCTTTAAAATACATACGTGATTTGCAAATCACATCAGTAGAACTTTAAAAGTTAGAGTTTACTAACACTCATGGGTGCAAGTTGGAAAAAAGTCCAAGACTGAAAATTTTTTGACTGAAATACCTAACATACGCAATACCCCCTCGACATATGCCAACTATCTAAGAAAGCTTTACCATAATACATCCAGGGGTCTGTCTAGGCTTTTCTGAGAGGTACCTATTTTGTGAAAATTTAGACATAATTTGTGAAAAATTAAAAATTATATTTAAAAATCCAACACAAAAATATGGAAGAATATGGATTTATCATTTCATAAGGAATACAAAAATAAAATTTTAAGAAAAAGTATTTTGTGAAACTACCGTTTTTCCTAAAATTAAATTTGTGAAACTACCGTTTTTCCTAAAGTTGAATTTGTGAAGGTACCGCTAAACGGCAGTAAATTCGGTCTGGACAGACCCCTGACATCAAGTTTAAATACTGTAAAAAAAATATTTATTCATCTGTCTTTTGATAAAGTAAGAACAGGACATAAGAAAGTAGACCTAAAAAATATTTTTAAGGACAGAAGAAAAAAAAATTCCGATTTCAGTCTTTGAGTCAGTCTTGTTTCCATCTTACTTCCGTCCACGGACATTTTCGAAAGACGGAAATCCGTCCTGGGGACGGAAGACTTGCACCCATGCTAACACTACTTATTAGATTTTTCATCTCACAGTATAGCATTGAGAGAAAACCAAAGCTCAACTAAAAATTTGAAGATCGTGTCAAAATCTGCCAATAATACCTTCATGACTGATCAAAGTAATTCAATGACTATAAGGATGAATTTCAATCATAACAGGTAGATTCAGGCACAATTATTTCCGATAATCAAGATTCGACTGTAACTCAAAAAATAATTAACAGAGAAAGAATGAATTTTAAAAGAGCTATGAGTAGCAGGATAAAATATAGAATCATAAAAATAAATAAATAGATAACTGAACATGCTAAAAGAAATTATACTAACTCCTAAACTTGATATTTCAGAGCCTAATATGTGACGGTCACCGCTCTCCACTTTTTTCAGCCTCACCCGTTCAGCCATTTTTGCTATAGGAACATCTTCTCGAGAGGTGGGAGTTCTCTCTCCTGTTGTAGGATTGATATGTGGGCTTTTACTTCTAGTCGGAGAACTACCGGTTTGAGAGCCCTGCGAGCTTTGAGATTGTAGACTAGCAAGTTTTGACTGCATTTCACGAACCTGAAAATTAAAGTGTTATTTAATACAGGCTTCAACTTGAGTATTTAAATAAAAATTCAGTCAATTTTTAAAACATATCTATTTAGAAACTACTAAATATATATAGAGAAGCCCCTAATAGCATCATAATCGGGTAGCAAGGGCACCACAGGAAACAAAAATAGCGGGTAACCAGAAGAAACTGAAAATAAAATGAGTGGGAAACGTGTTCACCCACGTGTAGTTTAAATATACAACAGAATCTTTTGTTCTATGTCTAAATCCCTGAAATAATAGGAATGAATGGTAAAGAAAAAAATAGTACAAACATACTTCATAAAAGTGTTCAGGAATCTTTTTTTTATTTTTAAAAAGTCACACTTTTTTGATTCTTGCTTTGAAAGCACGTTTTTTAATATGAAATTGTACTTTCCTTTTCATAAACTTCTCTGCTAGTTGTGCATTGTCAACTTGTTCCTCTAAATTGTGAAGCATTTAATGTACAAAAGTGAGCTCGTCCACTAGGGTCGTCTAGGTCTATTATCAATCACGATGTTCAATACAATTTTTGATATATTCTCGTAAATAATCAGGGTACATACTTTATCTCAGTATATATACTTTATATGTATATATACTGAGTATAACTATATGAAATATAATATCGAAAGCACAGAGGTGAAATTTTTAAAATATAATTCATTAAGGGTATAAGATTTTGTTTACTCAAAAAAAATAACAATAATATAAATAGCTTAGTTCATAAAAACTATTTTTTTTTTCTAATTGAGAAAGAAAAAATGCTAAATAAATAAAATAGAAATTAACAAGCATAATCTTTTCAAATATAATAATAAAACATTTATGAATAAATATATACACAATGGTGGTAAAGCTGATCTAAGGCTCTGTCGCAGTAGAACAGCCATATGATACGTTTATTACTATTATCTTATAATAATAATAATATGCAATTTTTAAAACTGCGAGGCTAACTCTTATTTTGTCCACTAAAACGACAATTTTTAAAAAAGTAATTTTTCCCAGCAAAATAGTAATACAATTTAAAATTAAAGCTTCGCTTTGAGTTTAATTTGCTCAAATGATGGCTTTTTTTTTTATTTATCTTGAAAGAAGAGCATTGAGGAATATCCTTCACCCTCAGAGTGTAAATCCCACTTTTTTCTCGACAAATTTTAAACTGCAGGCTTTCCCGGCTGGAAAATTTCAACAAAACTATACTAATAGGCTCAATTCTACGAGGGTTCAGTGCCGAATCCTTAAAAAAATATTATAAGACATTTAATTCTTACTCTTCTTTGACACCTATCCCTATCTTCTCTACAGCCAATGAGTATTGCTCTGGTTTGGCCAAGCTCAGACTCCTGCCTCGCCAGCTGTTCTTGCAAAGCAGCATTTTCAGCTCTTAAAACAATCACTTCTTCCTGCAACTGTGATAACTGAAGACTGTGACATGATGTTGCTCTGTTTTCTTTAAAATCTTCTAGCTCTCTCTCTCTGCAATTCTGTAAAAGTTTTTTTTTTCTTCTCAATTATTTTTGCTTCAGGAGTGTAGAATTCCAGAAGAAAAATATAATAAATCATAATGGAAATAGAATTAAGAATCTAAATATATGGAAATAGCATCGCATAATTTTAAATATATTTTACAAAGTCATAAAATCAGGTGCCCCTAATATGTTAAATAACTTAAAAAATGAAAGGATTTTTATGGGTTGTTAAGTTCTGTTTAAGAAACAAGAATTTAATACTCACTAAATTCCATTATTACTTAACAAAGCTTTTTACAAAATGGTGCTGCTGACTTAAAAATTATGAAGTGCTGTTTTTTTGCTTTGTATCAGATTGTTCTTACTGAAAGATTCACACATTTTTCAATTAATTTTGTGTGCAGGCAGTAGCAATGTGTTGCTGCAGGTAGCAATCATTTTAAAAACTATTTTTAAAAGAATATCTATTAAATCCCTTTAAAACATAGTATATTACATCTTACATAGATGAAATTTGTAACTAATTTTGAAACTTGGCAAGAAAAGTATAAACTTGTTTCCTACACAAAACACAGTGAACTCTCTCTTTTTAATTTTTCCCCTTTTAAAGTTGGTGTTTAAAATTGCCAATCATTTTGTGAAAACCTGTCATTAATTAACGATAAGGAAACAAAATTTTATAATAGGAAACAAAATACTAATATCTAAAAAATAATAGGAAACAAAAGACTTTGAGAGTGACAAAAATAAACTAATATAAGAAAATATTTGAAATGTCACAAATTTATAAATTATCAAAGGAAAAATGAAAAAATTTATTTCACGCTACTGTAAAGTTGTTTTTGAAAGAGAACAAAATAATTAATTTTTTTAGTATCAATATAATCTAAACAGTTAATAAATTACTTTATTGCAAACTATTTTAAATATTTAAAATTTTACTGCAAATATTTTAATTTCACTTTAAGTGAAAGGGAGTTACATCACTTAAGAAGATAAGCAAAAATATCTCAGACACATGAATAGAAAGTGAAAATTTTACTTTTAAAAGAGAATTGGTTAAATGCAAAGCATAAATGAAATAAAAGTTTGAGGCTGTATTGTCTCACAGCCTCAGACACATTATAAATGATCAGTGAAGTAAACAGTGTTTTAAAATAAAACTGTCTAAAAACAATAGCAAAAAAAAAAAAAAAAAAAAATTCTTAGTATCATAGAACTTCTCTTTTCAGAATTTCTTTTTAATTTTATAAACATATTTTAAATATTCATTTTCTTTTTAGAGCTTTTAAGGATTATGTTTTTTTTTCTGTTACAGTTTAAAATTTTAATTTAAAATAAGTTAGTTAATTACAATTACAGGACAATAAACAAAAATCTACTTGGTAGATAAATTAAATAATAAAATAGGTACTTCAATTGAATTGTTCAATAACTGTACAATAATTATTCATATAAAAAACTAAGAACTATATAAGAAAAGTTCAAAAAAAAATTTTTTTGCTTGTTAAATCATACAATTTATTTTTCCTTCAACGGATTTAAATATTTAATTGATACTTTTCAAAAAAAAAAAAAAAAAAAGAAGAAAAATTACATCATGAAGTATAAATGAATAATTTTTTAAAATTACTACTTTGATAAGAACAATAATAACCTGAATTGGTCTATCATCAGAGCTTTCATTGTCTCCCAAACCACTGCTAGCTTCTTCTCCATCTTGTAAAATTGTGCGAGAAATTTCATTTCTAGAATCTTCTTCACCACCAAATCTAGAAAGTTCTGTTAAAACAAATAATAAATAAATAACTGAAATAATAAATTAAAAAAAGGCATTATCCCCCAACAGAAATTTGGAGGTTAAGGCTCCACAGCTTCATAACCAAAAACATGCTGTTAGCACTACCATTACATATTTGCTGAAATCTCAGGACAGATTTTTATTTATTTGTATTTTTACAAATTCATATTAATTTCAATAATGATGTCTCTTAATATATATTTTTATAATATTTGTAAAAAATGATGTAATATTTAAAAGAGCAAATAACAAAACCATTTTTAAACTCTGCTTAATCTTTATATTACTTTCTAATCATTGAGATCATGAACAGTAAGAAATCGATTTAAAACATCAAAAAGCAGTTTATTTCAGTGCGATAGAAATGCAACCATATTTGAGAAAGCAAGTTAGCATCTACTAATAATGTACAAATATTAAACTTATTTCATGAGATCACTGTTGATATAATATTTAATAAGTATACAGAAATTAATGCATAACTTTTAGATAATAAAATACAGACTTTCATTAAATTCGTCATTATTCCAATAGCATCATGTATGAAATGATACTAAATGTGTGGCAAAATGTAGTTTTAATCGTTAAAGTAAAATCTTTTGTAAATGTGGAATTTCGAATTCTTTGGATGGGGTGGGGGGTGAAAATCAGTTTTTATGGGATTTAACAGGTGAGGATGAAGTAAACTCCATTGCAGAGTGGGATCAGTGTTATGACAAGTTATTGAATCTGGCACAGATGATTTTCGGAAAGAACATTTTTTTATTCTGGAACGTTTATTTACAGCTTAACATAAATTTTTTGAAAGGGGTAAATTGATACAGAACTATTCATATCTATTTAGGGTTGTAATGAGTAAGGGATTCAGCCAAAAAATGTAGGCAAATTGTGAATATTCAGCCACTTAAGACCAACATTTTTATTTAAAAAAAACATTTAGTAATAAATATTTTTTTATATATATAAATAATTTTAGTCAAGATTGTAAAATAATACTAACTAAGCATGAGGTAAAAAGAAAAAAACGATAATAGAAATATTTAAGATAATAAAGATAACTAGAGTTAATTAGACATTAAGATAATTAGAAATATTTAAGATGAATCAAAAACTAACTAACATTTAAAAGAAAAAAAAAAAAACTCAAGTTGTAAAGTTGAAAAAAAAAAGAGAAATAGAAAAAATATCCTCTTAATTCTTAAAACAAGACTTTAATGCTAAAAATGATATTTTTCCCTAAAAAAAGTATTCATAAAATGTTGAGAGATATAGCCTATTAGAAACGTTTATAAAAATGCAGCGCTATCATAAAATCACCCATAAAAAAGATTATATACAAAAGCAAAACAGAAAAAATAAAAATCAATATTTATTTTTAAAAGCAAATTATCAAACTAAACACCCCAGTTTTCCAGTTACCATATTTTAAAGAAATAGCAAAGAATAAAGTCTAATAGAAACCTTCTTAATTGCCATGTCATAAAAAATGTCGGTGAAAACATTGGTTCTTTAAAATAGAAAAAGTTAGTATAAATTTATTACTACATTTTTTAGCATAGAGTGATCAAAAATATTATTTTCCGTTTGCAATTTACTGTTGGTCCCTCAAACATCTAAAAAGCTTCAAACATAATTGATAAGTATGAGAAGTAGCATAACCATAAGTATGAGAAATAGCATAACCTAAACACTTCTAAATTTATAAAACGATTCTCCAAGAACTTTTTGAGGTAGTTCAAAAAATGTGTTAGCATAGATGGGTTTCCATTATTTTGTCCAACCCTTGTGCATAGTATTTCATATTGATAACAAATATATATATACATATTTTTTTTTTTAAAGAACTAGAGATAGTAAACATATGTTTGTAAAATATTATATGACTTGTCTACAACATAAAAATCCAGATATAACACCTTATAAGTAGTTTTAAAGGCTATAGAGACAAAATTCAATAGAATCGTTACCTCTTTCAGAACAGGACTCTGTCGCATTATTATCATTGCTTGTGCAGTGACTTGGCGTTTCACTTTGCCGAGATTCTTCATTAGATTGCTGACTGCATTCATCCTCCTCTCTAAAATATATATCACAGTGGAATTAAGAGAACAATTAGTACAAAATAAAGCATACGTGATTAGTGATCAATTTAGTTTATGGTAAAAATCAAGAAATATAAGTAAGTCAGAAACAAGGAGAAGGGAAAAAATAATAAACTTTTAAAAACTACATTACTAACAATTTAGTAGTTGAAGGACTTAATATGAAACAACAATAAGCTATAAACGTGAAAAATGCGAAATTAAGCTTTAAAGTTCGAAAAAAGTTCGTAATAATTATCATATATTCAGAGCTGTCGACTTATACGGCCATTGAGGAAACCTTTTCTTAGTAGTGGCAACATTTACCCTTTAATGTATAAATATTCTAATATTCTGGTTTCTAAAAGTTTTAAAAAAATTATTCACCATGACAAATCCATTATTCAATCACACAAAAGATCAATTAGTTAGGCAGTTAAATTTTCAATGATGGTAGTTTGTAGTTCGCATACAGGAGGTTAGCTAAAGGGTTACAAACCAGCATGCAAATAGGGGTTACAAACCAACCCATAAAACTACTATGTCTCAGAATTTTAGCTAATAAATTATGTTAAATTACAATTTGTGTAAGTGTTTGTTTTTATACATGTTTGCATATTTCTAACACAACAAAAATGTTTTCTTACGTTGTAATAAAGGATACATAGACTTTATTATTCCTTTCACAATTATTTTTTTAAGTCATGTAAAATATTTCATCATGTAAAATATTTTATTTTATAACCGTCGTTGAACAGCAGACCCAATTTTTGGGTTTACGACTACTAATGTTCAACTACGTAGTCTTATGATTTTGAACCCAATCCAGAAGACAAGGGAACTCCTGGATCAAGTACTGGGAGAAATTTGCCTCTGTGGAGGACTTTTTGATGGAACTAACCCGCATTTGCGTTACGTGGAGAGGAAGACCACGAGAACCTCCCACGGTTAGCCTGGCGGCAAGGGAACTCTAACCCAAGATTTGTCTACCACTGAGGATATTTCATATCAGCACTGTGGTTGGTGGAAGGCGGATGAGGAATTCGTATAGACAAGAAATGGCTGGGATTCGAACCCGGTTCACCTAATTGGAAGGGGAACGCTCTATCCTCTGAGCCATCACTGCTATATGTAAAATATTGACAAAAACATAATTGTTGCATGTTACCGCCTTTGCATCTCAAAATAACAAAGTGGAAAATCAAAGAATGTTTTTAAAATATTGACCATAACTTAAAAATAAAAAACATTACAGTAGGTTTTCCTAGCTAACAGAGGTTTGGTTCTTCAGCACATTCCAAAAAGAAAACTAATTCAGATTAGCTGCACTACTTTTTAAGATTTAAAAATAAATAAATAAACACAGTGTATAAAAGTTACCAAAAGTAACTGAAAAATTGATAACATATCATGTGAATACAGATTATCATGTGGTAAAGAAAATTATTTGAAGACGACCAAAGATGCACAAACAATACAAACTAAAATGAATGCTATTAGTTTTTAGACAGTTTGATGATCTAAAATTTGGTTTTGGTTAAGGGGATGACTGTTTTCTTTAGTTTTCAATTAATGACGACCCTAATTGCGTGTGGGATAAATTGAAATTTTCTGACCATACCTTTTTTTATCCTTTTAGGAACTGTTTTACATTTGAATGCATTATTATGGATTGCAATTTTAACATTGCCATTACATTTAAATTATGTGCAAGTTATTGTGCACTCACTTTATCACATTGGCTCTTTGTGCAAGTAATTTTTTGTTCAATTCTGCTATCACACTTGTCAGTTCAGTAAGTCTTTCTTCATATCTTTGAGCTTGCTGAGCTAATCTGTCTTCTTGTTCTCGAACTAGCCTCCATTTATTTAACTGAAATACAACAGTTTAAAAATTATGTTTTGATTAAAATATTTTATGAGAGGCAATAAGAAAAAAAAGAAGAAGACAAAAAGAAACGTCTTTAAAGATATTTGAAAAAAATATTTGTGTTGTGAATTGAAGTTTATCATTAACACACTTCTTTAATCATAATAATACCTTTCAAAATAAAAATACTAAATATTAATAATTACCTGAGCTTTATTTAATTGCCTTTCAAGATCATCCCTTTCTTGAGCTGTGTGTTGAATTATAGTTGTAAGCTCTGTTATTTTACTTTTTAATGAATCCAATTTTGCAAGGTGTAGCTGAAAAAAGAAAAGCTTAGTCATTATGATACTAATATTCAGTCAAGAAATCAGTTAATTATCGTTAAGGGGGTGCAGTTTCAGACTTTTCTTTAATGATGATATTCCAATATTCTTTGACATTTAGTAAATATGGATAAGATATTAGGTGTCCCAAAAATGACTAAATATTTGAAAAATCAATTAAAGAAAAACAGAAGGAGAAATAAAAGAAAGGTTTACTGCATTCTGTTTAGGAAACTTAAGAACTCTTCTCACTAATCTTAAAAAATTAGTCACGAAGTTCGTCAACAGATGGCATTGCTAAAATTATCTGACATGCAACAAAAAAAAGTAGTTAGAAAAGTTTTTCTAGCAAGCAATAATAACCATTCACGAGCTTGGTGAGAAGAAATACCTATTTAAATCCTGATCACAGAGCGAATCATACAAATTTATCTCCCATTTTTTTGTAAATAACTGATTTGTCAAATCATCAGTCATTCTTTTGACACTCAGTATTATTAATTAAAGAATGCGACACAAAAATTTAAGAGAAAATTTAACTTTAAATAGCTCTAGAGATAAAAGCATAATAATTCAAAGCAGTTTATATAATATAAATGGATAAACTATTATGGGTCAAAGAAAATGACAAAATTCAAAAACATTAATAATTTTAAATAGCTTTCAAATAAGGGTAGAATAATTCATAAAATTTAGTATAAATCGATACGTCATGAATTTAAAGGAAATTCAGATTTAAGAGTAAGGTAAACTCAGATTTAAGAGAAAGTGCAACTTCAAACTGTTCTTGAAATAAAGTTAATAATAATTTATAACAATATAAAACGAAGAGATTATCAAAGAGAAAATGATAATGATATTAAGATGTTATTGAAATAAAATAAAAATTTTAAAATTACATAACATAGATAAATAGATAACAAAAATTATTCCAACCCTGCCCTCTCTAGAAAGACTTCATGTAAGAGGTCAATTTTCAAGCTACAATTTTTCAGAAAACCTTTTTTTTCTTCTTTCTCTCAATTTTTTCATGTTTTTGAGAAGAAATAAGGTGCTTTACCCATTTGGAAAAAATAACTAAATGGTTTGTATTTTTTTTAATGATCAAGTAATAATTAAAATGAATCTTTAAACAAAGTAGCTAAATTAATTTTCATTATAAATAAAACAAACTCCTTGAATTCAAAATATCTGCCTGTTTACAATACATACATAAGAATCTTCCATTTTTAAAACTTAAATAACAAAATTAAAACCTAAAATTGAAATATCAAAAAATACAGTACTATCAGTAGCAATACGGTATATTTTTACTAGCAACACAGAGTGGATCAACCGAACTGTAATTTTAGCATTTCAAAGGAGAGGGTATACAATTTGTTTAACTTTGTTCTCAAGGGGTAGTGGAACAAGTGATGTTTGTAAGATATTATTCTTTTATGGAAAAAATAACTAAAATTAACGGACCCCAAAGAAACTAAAAATATTTCAACCCTATATTAAATTTAAAAAGATATGATTCCAAAATATTTGCTACAATTATAAAATAGGTGTTCCTAAACCAAATTATCTTCAATCAAATAACACACAATTTGGTAAAAAAAGAATGGGGGAATAATATGCATGAAAACTCTTAATTAGAAATGCTGAGTTCGAAATTGCATAAACCACATAGAATGAGGTCATATTAATTTCTCCTCATCAAACAGTATGAAAAGATAGATGTTCACACAATTACACAAGTAGTATTGCTGAAGTTAAGCGTTTTAAAATCATTTTTATGAATGTGCAAGGTTGAACACATAAGTGAACGAAACTCTTGAACGAGGAAATGCTTGCAAGACCATATAAATAAATATTATTTATAAAGAACGGTTGTAATTTTTCTTTTAAAGGAAAATTATTTTGACGCTCCAATATCTTATTTGAGTTTACTTACATCATTTGAGATTGTCTTCAGTTAAAAAAGTTGAACTGTTTATTTCATAGTGTTCTTATAACAGTAAACTTATATGTTTAAATTTAAATCGATTTGAAAAGCAAAAGTTTGATTTATCACAAGTATTTTTTTTCGTTATTAACAATGGAACTTACAAAAGAAAACAGAAACAATCTTAAAAAAATTTTAATATTACTTTAATAACACTTTAGGAAGTTTTTATTTTAGTATAATTGTTTTAGAAACAAACATTTTAAAAAATTTAATGAGCCAGCTAGTTACAGAATTGCTGATAAAATAAATTTCAAAATAGAAACGGAAAAATATAGCTTAATTATTGTTCCACTCCGGGTTTGTACAATTGGATAAAAGTAAATACAAACAATACAAAAAAGAGATAAAAAAATGATAAATATATCCTTTACTGCAGACTTTTTTTCCCACAGTGTAAAAAAAATTGACGCATTAGTATTGTTTGGGCATTGTATGCTGAGTAATTTAATTTATCTAAAAGAAAAAAAAGACAGATAACCTTACATTTCGATTCACGAAGTGAATTATGGTAACCCTAAAAACAAGAATATTAAATTTCAAAAATGGACTTAAGATTGAAATTGAATGCGAAAGGGGTCGCTCTCATACATAACGGATCCTAATATCAGCCATATGTAAATCATCTCACGGTTCTCGCGTAAAAAATTTTAGATTGTATTTGCCTCATTAACTTACAGTAAAAAAAAAAGAAGAAAAAAAAAGCACCCGGCAGCTGACGGGCGCGAAAAGTGATTATTCGATGAGAAATGAACCAAGAAAAAAGTCTTAATGGTTTCAAAATCAAACATGATAATGATCAAAAGAACTATAATGACTATTTAGAATAAAAAAGGACAAGAAATCACGATATTTAATGTAAATTATATAAAACAGAGTCACACACACTTCGCATAATTACGAAATTAGGAACAAAATGGCAAGTAATTTTTATTAAATAGCCAGAACAAAAATGGGACAAATTCAGACATTTTTTATAAGTACCACATTTACATACTTCTTAGAATTTTATTTATAGTATTTTTATCATATCAATACACTATGAGCAACATTTTGAATGCACAGAAGGTAAAATAAAAATCGAAACTTCCTTAATAACTTTCGATTTGGTGTTCCGATTTTCACGTATTAATTATAGACTTTAAAAGGTTACTTTCAAAACTGAAAGACATTTTCCGACACAATTATGCAAGAACATATCAATTTTACTATTATTTATTGCCCTTCCCGGTGTCTTTACCTTAACAAATTAAGCAAAGCATGTTTTTTTTTTTTTTTTTTTTTTTTTTTTTTTTTTTAAAGTAGTCCATCCTATCAAAAAAAAGATAAAATGTATTCAGTTATTCGAGGTCAAAAATTACCATATTTACAATTTTCTCTCGTACTTATTGTTTTCGTTAGGCTGTGAGCTATAGTAGAATTAGTATATTTTTGACATCATAAATTCTAATATATATATTTAGATATAAATTAGCATAATAAACGTAGTAATTGTCAAAATTAATTAGGCATCATTGGTATCAATTACAGTATGACTATTTTTAAGGTTCCTTTTCTCCATTAATTTAGCTTTCTGATACAAAATTTGTACCGAAAAACAAAATTAATTCATTTTAAATCTCGGAAATAATTAGCAAAGACACTAATAATTTTTAAAAATAATTCTTTTTCGTGAATGAACTAACATCGTTACAGGGCGTAAAAAATCGTCTAATGCCAATGAAGCTTAAATAAATGTGGTATTTAGTAGTATTTCCGTTATAAAAGCTGTGGTAACGAGAATCTTTTATAGCAATATAGGTACTGTGGTAATGGGTTTTTGTGATTTTCGGAATTTACCACAACTTTACCATGGCTTAATATATAACTTTATTAGTTCTTGTTGCGTTAATTCTCGTCAGATCTCTTAAATTTACATCATTTATAAATAAACTACCAAAGAAAAATCCAAATGATTTGAGAAATTTTAGTAACAGATTTCTGAGAATTTTTATTTTTTTAAAGCAACGAATTGTAGAGTGTGGATTTGGAAACTAAATTTCGTATATTTTTTAAAAGAACTATGTATGCAAACTTTGCTATACTTTAACAACGGGAGACAATGGGTTTAAAAATGAATAGTAAATTAAATTTTCTGACTAAAATTTCTCATCTGAATTCGTGAAAAAGAGAATCCATCTAAAATGAAATTTTAATGAAGTTATTTATAATACAATCTGACAAGAGAAGGAATTATTTTGCACATTTATCTTCATTTAATTCTTACCTTAAAAGAAACAATAGAAAACCATCTTTGTTTTAAAACAAAGGATAAAATAGATGGAGATTTTCATTAAACAGAAAAGAATATAACTCTAAGGAGTAACTCGCGATATTCAGATGTCTTTTGTTGAAGCTGTGATATAATAGGAATAAAATGGTAAAAGAGCAAAATAAATATTTTTAACGAACAAAAGAAAGATGGTGGGTTGAAAAACTTAATAGAGAAGGGAGAAAAAACGCACTGGAGTAGCTAAAAATGGAAAAGTTATTAAATCATTTCCGCAAAAGCGTTCGCGAAGAGTCGAAGTTATTGTTGCTAAAGAAAAGATTTTTCTAGAATAGCTCGCAATAGAAAACAGAGCTTAAAAATTTCACTGATGCCAGGGAATGCGTAAACTTTTGAGAGAAAACATGAACTTTATTTTTAAATTTTAAAAGATCGCTATGAAAATAATCATTTAATTCAAGCACAATGTTGCGCCACTATGATTTCCTCCAATGCTTTCTTTTCCGATCTTTTTTATATTTTTTTAAAGCTGTTTTTTTTCTTCTGTTTATTCCTCTGAGATATCAATTCTCAATTATGAATGATATTTTTTTATTAGCTTAACTTTGGTAAGTGCCCTTTCCACGAAACAAGTTGTTACAATTGTTAACAGTAAATAACAATATAACAGGGAAACAAGAGAATTGAATTTTTATGGATGGAGTTTTCTACACTAGGGAACGCTGCAAGCTCTTTGCCGCCTAAATTTCTGAGTTACTGTTTCCGTTGTATTTTAAAGCCATTTGGCATCGTTGTGCTTTGAGATTCTTGCAAACAATGTATTTGATTACTTATTACTTATGTTTACAATGCTAACAATACTGGTGTTTACAATGCTAAAAGTGTTAACACTAACGTAAGATGGTGCACAGCTTGCAACAAGAACAAACAGTAATAAACTTATGGAAAGAGGCCAAATCAAGACTGCCAAAAAAGCGAGTTATTCAAAATCTAGCAACCAGTTCACCATTTTCAATAATAAATAACAAAATAACTAAAACAAATTTTCACTCCAAACACCCCAGAATTTCATAATAACATTAATATCTTATGAAATACAGCAGATTTGAGCTCAGAAATTATCTAATTTATTTCTTTTATTGAAAACAAAATTATCCGTTTGAAAACATCGCCTATCAGAATAACATGTAGTAAGCAGCTGCAAACTTTTTAACCGGAACTAGAGTAGGTGCCGAGCTCGAGATCGTTATTGTTTACATTTCTACTGAAAACACCATCCATATGTGAAGTGGTTCTACAAAACTTTTCAAAATTCATGTCTCTTTGTTTTGCTTTAAACGATCTCTTTCCATTAGATTCGGGAAAATCTTATACTTTTGCTCTATTAACACTAGATTGCCCAAGGAAGTCATTTTGACTGCTTCAATTAGAAAAACAATGATGTATATAATGACACAATTTCTTAGAATTTTGTGACTTTTTGTACAGCATATAATTTTTTTATTGTTAATATTTACTAATGACTTGTTATACAACTGCAAATAATATAAAAAATATTAAAAATCAATTTTAAATAAATTTCTTTACACATTAGTTATTCTTTCACAATCCAGCCATCTTTACTGCTTTTGGGCAATATAGGTATATATACTAATTTTCGGTCTTTCTAGTGTTAAGATCGTTTATGTCATCAATCTTATGTCGTTATCTTCCAGTTCTTTGTAAAATGATATCAAAGAAATTAAATCCTCTTCCAAACACTAAGAGTTTAATCCTTAATATACTCAAAGTGCATCATATTCTTTGACAGGAGTCTTGTTAGCATTGCAGTCACAAGATACAAAGATTTGTTGCATAAAATCTGAGATATCTATGAGAACTCCAATATTTTTTTCGGATATTAAAAACTTCTAACAAAAATTATCAAAATAATAATATAAAAAAACATTAAAAATATTCCATAAAAATTAATCAAAACTAATGCTTTAATTCAACTAAGCCATGCACTAATGCTTTAATTCAGCCAATGTGTTTCTCATATTATGTAAATTTTGATTATAAAATAATCCACATTAAAATTAAAATAAAAAAAGTATTCCTCACTAAAAAAGATTTCAAAATCTAATCACAAAGAAGGAGAAAAAAAACTTTTTTTTTAAAACTAAACTATCAGTTGCAAATGCGCTTCACTTATTTGTTATTTTAGGAGATTGTTAAGTTGCGCATTGATGCTTATGTAATAAATTTAGCTGGAAAAATATCCTTTAACGAAATCTTTTTTTTTAAAGCTGATCCCTCCCTTCAAAATGTTAAAAAAATGCGTCCTTAAATAATCAAAAATATTCCTTAAAATTAATTTTCAGTTTTTAAATTACAAAAATGTCTAAAGTGTTATTAAAAAAAAAAAAAAAAAAAGGATTCTCCCCCCTCCACAAGAAAAAATATCTATGGTTACTTGTCCCCTGTGAGAAAATTTGACCCAACCTATTAACCTGAACTACAGCGATTTTTAGCACTTAAACAACTGTTTGTGCTTTCCTAATGTCGAAAATGTGCAATATTTGTTGCAATTGGTCATCGATTGGAGCACATTTGAAGGTAAGATTTCTTCAAGTGACATCGGCTTAGATGTATCATTAAGTTATCTAAGCGGCTCTACAAGAGATATACTAAAATAGGCAAATGTGCGAGTAGTCTCATAATGACAGCATCAAATGTCCGCAACAAAAATATGTATATAATAACACGAAATGCGCTAAAAAAGTATTTTAATATTGTTTATAAGAAACTATAAGTCATTGAGAGAATTATTACCGGGAAAAAAAACGAAAACTTCTAAAAACTCTTTTAGCGCACCAAAATAAATTGGATACAAATAAAATAATAAGGTTAAATCCGTTTGATTTTCTATTAATTTTTTCAATAAAAGAGTAAAATTCGTGGAAAGAAAAGACTGCGTGAGACCTGGACATGAAGTTCAATTGAAATCGTTAAAGATTGATTCTATTTTTGATGTCGCAACATTCTTAACTTCTCTATCCCCCTCGCCCTGAGAGTGACAGCTCGAAAACCATCTAAAAAGATAAAAAAATCAAAAATTTTCATTCATAACTTTCAGGAATTGGAAAAAGAAATCGAAAACAGTAAAAGTGGGAGGAAGAAGAAAAAAAAAATATCACAGTAAATATAGGAAATAAGATAGACTCGTGACCAGTGTATTGAAAGGAAGCAATTTCCTGCCTAGAAATGCGTGCTCTTAGTGCTATATGAGAGCTGACAATTTTATTGCACGGATATACATTAAATGGAAAAAATATCTCACTTGATTTAGGAAGATCCATCTGATCAATATGAGATAGACTTGATAAACATTGAAGATAATATTAGGAAAATACTGCAGAAAAGTAAATACCTATGCTAATAAAATCACATCACCGGATTATTGAATTTTGGATTGGGATGTATAAATGACAACTATGGATTCATATTATGAAGAAAGTAGTGCTCGTTATTTAATTTCTAAAGAAAAAATAACGTCCAAAATGAAACGTGTTAATAAAAAAATTCTAATTCATGTCGCACAAAGTTAAAACTACAGTGTTAATGTAAAATACGAAACCAAACAGCAATTAAAATTCGTTCAGTTTATTTTTATCGGCGATAACATTTATTTATTAATTCATATAGAAGGTATTCATATGAATTCATATTTCATGGCAAAATGCAAAATTTCAGCAACATCGATCGAATAGTCCTTGAGAAATCAAATTAAAAAAAAAAAAAAAAAATCGTATATTTAAAATTTGATTTCTCAGATGCGATTCGTTTGATTTCGCTCAAATTTTGTATTTTGCCATGCAAAATTACCTTCTTTAAAATGATGTAAAAAAATGTGTACCGTACAATTTGAAATTTTTTCGCCTATGATTAAATAAAATAATAAATGTTTACTAATTTACTTTTTAGCGTGGAATTAATTATCTTTGGATAAATGAATTTTATAATAGTGTGTAAAATTTCTTCAATTCGCTTAAATATTTCTCAAGATGTGACGAAATACGCAAAAAGGATAAATAGCATTGAGGGGTTCGAACTTTGGATAGCTCTCTTGACCAAACTATGGGGATCATATTTCCCAGAATGTGGCTACTACTTATATTTTGAGGGTCAGAAATCCGAAGGGAAAAAAAAGACAGTTATTCAGGGAAAGTACGTTTGTGTCTGATTAAGTAACTTAAAACGTCGTCTTCACTAATTAATTAGAGTATTTGAGGTCACCCCATTAAAGTTTTAAGATTGAGTCCCAGAATGTGAAAATTCGATCATTAGATCAAAGGTAATTTAGAGTGGTTCACTTATTATTTTTTTTTTTTCTTGCGCACTGTACGCTTATACAGGGTGTCTATAAAAGAACTCCGGGGTTTTAAAAATTCATATCTCACTAACTATAAAAGATAGCAAAATTTAGTCGATTTCTCTGAAAAGAGTAGCTCAAAAAATTTTACTCATACCAATTGGGAATGTTTGTATCAACTGTTGGCGGCGCTGCAGGGCGTTGACCTTGAAATGACGTCGCGAAATTTGAAATGATGGCGACTCTGCAACAAAAGGCTCAATGCGTTATTTGGCTCATAGAAACGAAGTCTTTAGTTACCGTACAAAGAAACTTTCGACGTAACTATGGTGTTAACCCGCCTTCTGACAAAACCATTCGTCAATGGTTCAGTGCATTTAAGGGTTTTGAAGCAAAAGTCGCCGGGTAGGCCGAGTGTGTCTCAATAGAAAGTGGACAGAATCCGAGCTTCATGCCTTCGAAGCCCTAAGAAATCGTTGACAAGATGCAGCCTGGAGTTGGGTTTACCAAGATCTCAGGGAACGAATAGTCAATTTTGTGGCAACCGTCCCCCCAGACATGCTCGCCAGGACATGGGAAGAGGTAAAATACCGTTTAGACGTCTGCCGTGCCACTAACGGGGCTCATATAGAACTTTACTAAGTGTTAAAAAAAACTTGATAATGTAAGCTTTTCAGTCATGTATAAAACATGTATGTATGTTTTTTATTTCATTAAAATATTTTGCCTCAAAACCCCGGAGTTCTTTTATAGACACCCTGTATTATAGTACAAGTAACCTTACATTACCCGTTTAACAATTCATTTTAAAATTATCAAGTCTAAATTTATATTAATATTATTTTATGTTAATATTTCTCGTGCTTAATATATTTGTGAATGCACGCTTATGAAATAGATAATTTTGCAGCAAATTCAAGCTACTTAAATTATTGCATTTTTCGCAAAGGTAAAATAGTATTTCAATGCTATATAACTACACAATTATTTTAAAATGTTTGTTATTGAAATGTAAATTGTTCTGCGTAGAAAAAAAAAAGTGTTTCGGGCAATTCAAAAATAAATTTAAAAAAGATGTTTTACATAAAATATAAAATATTTCCATTCCAGAATTTTTTTATAATTATGTATTTCTTATTCAATATAACACATAAAAAAAAAAAATAGGAAAAATAAATAAAACAAAAAATTTCCACATACTTCTTTAAATAATCATTCAAAAATACTTACATAAAACAAATCATATTTTGTTTGTAATGTACTCGACGATAATCTTGAGAAGGGAACCGAATACATTCTTATTCTTCGGATGTGATACGCATTATCTGTTCGAAAAACGGTTGCTACGATACTCTGATATTTTTACGGAAAGAAATCTTCGCCTTGGACATGTCGGGAAAAAGAAGGAAATATTTAACAAGAAGAATTACAAGGGTGCCAAATTAATGTAGGGGACATCTTCTAATATATAAAAAAACAGCATAATGCGGTTATGGCAAAATCCAAACAGAAAATAATAAAAAATATTACTGCCATAGGTTTTGCTTACTCTAATGAGTTTTTGTTATTAAATAAGAAATCTGGAACTTTTTAATTCTTGAATTATATATTCAGTGATATTGAACATCGATTTTTAACACGTAAATTACGTGTAATATATTTTCAATAAATGAATGGGAAATTTTCATTTATATGTCAAAATAGATAACATAAAATGTAATTACTTGATTAAAAACTTCATTCGTTTCAAAAATATATAAATAGGAAACAGTCGACATATTTCAAGCGCTCAAAAAAGGGCGCCTATTTTCAAGACCTTGGCGTGAACTGGAAAGCAGCAGCACAGCATCGAAACTTTTTGAGGCCTTCATCCAGTTGATATTGCCTGAAAAAGCTGAAGCTTTTTAGTAACTCGTACTCTTTGAAATGATCGGTATTCAAGTTTATCGATTCGTCAGATGAAAATATATTCAGTGCAAAATACTAAATTTGATCAAAATTAAAAAGGCAGCTATTTCACTTTTTTTCTCTACAAATCACAAAAATATAATTATGAAGGGAGCTGGTTTGAATTCACACGAGAAAATGAGATTAGGCGGTCAGAGAATTTAAAAAAAAAAAAAAAAAAAAATCAAGGCAAGATCTAACAAGAAATAAGATTGCTATTCAAATTGATACAATATAGTGATCGCTTAAACCTTTTTAAGTGTAGACTCCGAGACAGGGATCGATTTGCAAATTCTAGGGCCCTATTAGTCTTAAGTGTTCTCAGATCCTCTACTTAAACATAAAAAAGATATTATGTATCGATAAGTAACTTTTGAGATGAATAATAATTTTGATAAATTTTAACACGATAATAACTTTCAAAAAAGTAAAATAATGGATGGGTTTGGAACAACATAGAGACTTTACAAAGAAGGTTTCTTTTACATCAGCTGTTTCTTGATATTTTGCAAATTTCCCGCATTTTTTTTATCAAAAACTCTCTGTTGAACAATTTAAAAATGTGGCTTATCATTATTGCCCCCAAGTCTTTCAATCCTACCCATAAATCATGCATGATACAAATACAGAAAAATAGTTAAATGTTTCAGCACAAAACAAAAACATTCTACCTTTAAATTTAACAAGGTTTGATGCTGATAACGTATAATTCTGTTCGATTTTGAGTGTAGATAATAGAAATTTTTACACGGATGATATTCATTGATGAATGTAAGCAGCGATTTTTCAAGAAGAGCAACCTACTTATCAATAAGAATCAATGATAAGGGTACCAAGTCAATGTTTTCCCATATATCTTTGAATACCGTTGGACCGATAGTCATTTAAGCCTCCCCCCTGATCACAGAAGATTAAGGAAAAAAAGGGCGATTGGGTCGATTTTCCCAAATCGAAAGCATGGCATGGAATGAAAAGCAATCAAACCAACATACACCCCCGCCAGAGATTCGATCACTGAATGATGCTTGTGCTCCAACCCCAGCACACATATAAATGATATCAATGGAAATCCAGGGGAACCAGGCAGATAATAGAGCCATTACATAGCTTCTTCACCAAAAGACATATTGATCTTTTTTCGACATTAGATACCTTGGTTGATGATTTATCGCTATGGAAGAGTGGAACATTTTTATTAATAAGAACTTTCCCTGTGATGGATCGTTTTGCTAATGAAGAGCCGATATTGGAGAGAAAGAAAAAAAATATGTAGAGAGAGATATGGTGACATGAGTAGCGACAGAGACATTTGTATTGATGGAAAAAATTGACGGAATTGAAGGCAAATTTAACTTGGTTTTTATAAAAGGAAGAGATGCATTAAAGTCATTGTGTTTTTATCATCGAGCATTCATGGAATTCGGTTACCGACAACATGCTTTAACAATTTAAACAAAATAAAATTCTGTTTTACGAACTAGAAACTATACAAAAGAAAGAAAAAAATAGTAGAAGAAGCAGTTTAATAAAAACAACGATATTTTGCTTCTTAAATTGCAAATGAACTGCAACAGTTTTATGAATTTTAATCTATACCTCGTTGTTTGATAATAATCATATTTTGATATTACTTATACCCTAAAAATACCAAAGCAAATATATGATCTACTACAGATTTCTAAGTTCAATTGTTATATTTAAGTCATTTTTTTTAACACTTGAAAAGAGAAGTTAGTGGGTTTTTATTGAGAGTTTTGAGTACACAAATAACTAAAAATCGTTACTTTAAACCTTGGCGAACAAAGAACACGTATTTGGCCAAGCTTTAAACCACCGTATTTGCTCATTTTAACCCAAAATTGTGCCAAACGTTTCCCAATCCTGCTTCAATACATCCGAGTTGTACTCGAAACTGATTCAGATTAAACGTGAAACAAAGATTTGTTACATCATTTGTTAATTCAATTATTGCATTTTTCATAAAATTGCAGTAGATTTAATAAAAAATCGTTGCTTAAGTGGTGAAATTGGTAGTTTCAGATAATTTTGTATTACAGTTCAAAGTAGATTAAAATAGTTATTCCTACCGATTCAAGAGCATTACTGCTGTTACTCTAAACTACACTGAAAGTGCAACATTTAGGCGCCAAACATCACACAATATCACAGAAAATAGGTACTTTTCCCTTTTCTGAATAAATAAAAAATTTCTAGAGCTAAAATTCGGCAATACTGTTTACAATCATGGTGTGATTAATGGCTTCTATGTGGATTGGAATAAAACAAAAAAGAATAAACAAGTAAACTAGGATAAAGGCCATGCAAGCTAAGAGTTTAATGTAAAAACTATTTAAGCATTGAACATATTTTTGTATAGAATTTTTCAAGGCTTTTTAATTTTTTTTTTAAACATTATAATAAAATATTACGTAGAAATCGAATTATGGGAAACTACTCGCTTTTGAAATTAACTATTAGTAGTTTATTTCCGCATGAGATTACATTTATTCGGAAACAAGCAAAATGGGAATTTTTTTTCCCCATTCAAGAAGAACATTACAACAGAACTTTCTGCTTTTTGAAAAATGGATTTCACAAATCCATTTATAAGTATTTTTCAAAAATAAAGTGCGTTTCACCACATAGTGAGTGACTTTAAAATGCTCGGTTTAAATCAATAAATAAGATGTAAGAGAAATATTTTAGTGCACAGTCAAGCAGCAAATCAATTTATTTTCACAACGGGAGTTTTTTTTTTTAAAAAAAAAAAAAACATAGAGAATTTTAGAGGGGGAAAAATAGATTGCGAAATTGTTGTATTTTAAAAAATAAATTTCAAAGTATCTAAGACTTAATAGAGCAACAAATGGAAAAATGTTTTTAGAATGGCATTAGCAATCGATCGGGCAGTACACAGAGATGCTAGTGCACAACTTCTGAATAGAAACTTAAATCAAACGTGCTTTTACGTCATTTTGAAGGGAGGGTAAAATTTTTGTTTTATTTGGAAAAGAACAATTTTTCATCATTTTTAATCTTAATTTAAAATTGATTATGACTTTAGTTACAACTTCCAAACAATATTTTTCTATACAACAACTATTACTTAAAAAAAAATTTTTTTTTGCCCACAAGGACGATAAACAACCTTTTGTCTGCTAAGCAGGAACTCGAAATGAGGTTGAAAGCTCGTTCATTTCGCGAGTGGTAAATATTAGTTAAAAACTTAACACCAAATTAAAGCATCGCCTTCACCTAAAAGTAAATAAACAAG
Source organism: Parasteatoda tepidariorum (assembly GCF_982258835.1). Taxonomy (NCBI): domain Eukaryota; kingdom Metazoa; phylum Arthropoda; class Arachnida; order Araneae; family Theridiidae; genus Parasteatoda; species Parasteatoda tepidariorum. The sequence continues at coordinate 19,613,102 of NC_141761.1, read as the reverse complement.
TCCGCTACTATCTCGAAAAAAAAAAGAAAAAAAAAAGCGTATGCCTTTAAATACAGCTTTTGCATGACGTTTGGCAGAACTTGAACATAAACGCTATTTCTCAAAAGCTGCATATTTTAATATATGTTGATTTGATTGCACTATATGCCATTTCTTAGCGTTGTGGAAAGTTTTTTTTCTTCTTTATTTTCATTATACGTATTAAAATAGGAATGATTTGTTGGAATTGGCGATATACGATGGCAGGGGTAAATAAAGGAAGCATTTATGCTAAAATTGTCGCAGTTTCGTCAAGAAATATACTTCAGATAGACGAAATAGGCCAGAGTGGATTTTCTTTGGATATGGAGAAAAGTTTTTTAGGTTGATACAATTTTACTTTAAATATAAATCGTTTTTTTTTCTTCTTCTTTTGATATTTTACTACTTCTTACATGAATAATATTAGAATGAAAAGAAGATATGAACGGTTGTAATAAAAAATTGCTTATTAAAATGTGTGTTTTGTAGCAATACACTTAATGCTAAACATTAATTGGCTGCTAAGGTATCCTTTTATTCACTAGCTCATTACGTAACTATTTTAACTTAAGTAAATAGATGATAAAATTGATTAGTCTTGGAATAGAACTTGGTAATATGTACTAACTGAAAATTAGAAGAAAAAAAAAAGCTATTTGCAAAAAAGCATAACTAATGGAGAAATGGTACTATCAATTAAGAGAAACGTAAAAAATCGCCATACTATTATTGTCGCCAATAAGGCTTAGCTTGTTTTAGTAATCAGTGAAAAAAAAAAAAAAAAAAAAAAAAGCTATGTACCAGAAAACAAATTTAATGGATAAACGGTATTAATTCGTTTAGGAAAAGAATTGTTGACCCATGCAGGCAGGAATCAGCAAGTAATGTTGGCGATAAACAGCTAACTTTTATGTTTACTTCCACTATCAGTTCTCGCTAAACAAAAGTTTAGTAGTAGTATTTTAATTATGAATTTAAAATTTACACTCTTACACTTTAAAAAGAAAAAAATTTATTGTAATCCGCAATAAATTTACGAGTACATATTGGTGATAGTAAGCTAAGTAAATATAGGAGTACATATAGTATACATGTATATTGCAGTTAGAATAAGCTTCCTTTAAGATTCGTATTCACATTTTCAATAAAATTTAGAAAATATAAGGGTTAAGCACTTATTTTCTCAAATTCGACCTGATCGAAAATGTCTCAGATGTAATTTCGGTTCTGTAATGAAAATTTCTTTTTAGTAGCATTGATTTAATTTTTTTGTACATCCTTCCAATGCTCCAGACAAATATCCGATACTAAACCTTCGCTGAGGCGAAATATTTTGTCGGTTATGCCCAACTTTGGCGTGGTCTCTATCTTTAAAATACTTACTTTCAAATTAACGTACCTACGCTATTTGTGAGAAGCTATACGCTATTTCTAAGCATGCGCAGTGATGAGGAAAATAAGGTTAGCTTTAACGTTTACATAACTTAAAAGTTCTCTATTACTTTGTGGATAAACTCTACAAACCTATTTACGAGTTTAGCATAGCTAGACAAGTGTAACATTGTTTTTTATGTACTTTACTACATCAAATCCAATTAAGTCAACAGATCAGAAAGTTTCGTAGTTTTAAGGGGTTCTCTAAGGTATAAGGTTAAGTTCCTCCCCTCTCTTCGTAAATTTAAGATGACGGAGAGGAACGCAAAGTTCAGATGTTCGTATTGACCTAAAATAAAACTTTTTAAAACTATTTTCAACTTTCTTCCAACTGTTTCCATATTCAGCTCTTTTAATTGTCATGTTAACTGACTTATTAACTTTGTTACACTTTTTAATTTGAAAAAAAAAAAAAAAAAAAAAAAACTTTAGGCAATTAAGACTAGAGTTTGCGATATTATAAATGGAATTTAGATAATTGCATCTAACCTACAAAGTGGCAAAGCGGTTTTGTCTTCAAGCATGACAAAATATGCTTGCTTTTAGAACGTATCATTAGTATAACTGAAAATTAAAGGTGAACTTCGTGTGCTTTTGTTCAAGATATTTTAACTTTCAAAACAAATGAACCTTACTTGATCACACGCTGATTAATTAAAATACAATAAACATTTCCTTACGTAAAATGCTCTGGGATAATATAATCGTCTCTCATATTTTTATTAATTCGCTTATCAAAAACAAATGTCATCAAGATTTTTTCCAGTAGAATTATTTTTTGTTTAATTGGCAAGGAATGTCACAAAAAGCAACTAAATTAAACCAAAAATAAAATGAAATGATTCGTGAAATCATGAAAACAGAGAAACACTGTTTTTGGGGGTACTAAGAAGACCTCCAAATGATTAATGAACCAGGGAAACACTTTTTCGGGGTAAAAGGGCGGCAAAGGATATAACTCTTTTAATGAAGACGTGTAGAAAACCTCAAAGGATAGCGGGAAGATTCAATTTTCTACCCCTTTTGCTGTGCCCTGAAGGAATGGGGCAGAACAAAATGATGGATGGAATTATGACATTTTCATAAATTCCACTTTTTTTAGGGGGGTAGCAACTCTAACTGATTCAAGTAAAGGACTTCAAGCAGATATATCTTAATCATGTTGATTGCTGACCTGCTAAGTACTATAAAGTAAGCATAATTTTAAAAGAAGCCGAATATTTTTGAAATCAACAAGTGACAGAAAAAAAAAACTCTATGCTTAAACAAATTAACGAAATGAATAAGTTATTAATTTATAATTAAAAAAAAATAACTGTAAAAAAATAGTTGTTGATAACTGAGTCCTAAATTGAGAAACATTTAATGACTTGTTACATCAAACGGTAAACAGAAATAAATAAACAAATAAAAAGAAAATCAACCTTTTATTTACGGCAATCAGCTAAAATGCAATATCAAAGAAGTTATTGATATAACTTTTCACAGTAAAAAAAAGAACATTTCAAGCATCAAAATGTTAGTAAATTGGAAGGTGATACTATTAACACTAACGACTACCTACTTGTTTAATTACCATTAGTTTTGTTTACTACTTGTTTAAAGGTCATAAAACAAAGGCATGTTTTTTAATCATCTTGCATTAAAATCAGTAGTGAAGCATTATTCAATTACACATTATCTTCTGATTTCAGAGAACTTTTAAACGTAAGAAAATATAGGGAGAAAAAATCCTCTAAGTATGGAACAGTATACTTGTATAATTGCCTGTAAAGATTTTATTATCATTCTTCCACCTAAGGCTGAATAGTACATGAAACTATTTTTATGAGCAGTCATTTCAAACAACAAAAGTATAAGAAGCATTAAAATATCTCTTTAAATATTCAGGTAGAAGGGAAAAACGTTTAAATTAATTTGAAATTTTGGCGGTACTTCTCGAGTATCTTTGTCACAGACAATTAATTTAACGATAAGATAGACTAGCTTTACGTTATAAGGTAACCATTTCTTTATTTCCTTACAGTAAAAGAACTGCATATATAATTAAAAACATAAAAGAGGCAGTAGTTTTTCGAAATACAAAAAGCCATTTCCATTTAGCAATATCATTATTTTTAGTTAATTAATCGAAAAATAAATTTTGAATTGTGTTTCATAATTCGAATCCAAAAATAATTTTACGAGCAAAAAGGCTTTATTCGGCCATTGTAAACCAAATGTCAAATCTGAAATTTTTAAAAATGATTTTTAAGGTATCCGAACACGTTCGGAGGATTTTTTAAAAAATATTAAGTTTCAGAACACTTTAATTATGTTTTTATATTTATTATATGTAAAAACTAATATTAAATAAGAGAAATTAGACATTTATATTATATTTTGTTTTTAAAAGCTAAATAACAAGAAAAAAATGATGTTTTTTTCATAAAACTTGTGAAAGGATATTCTTCACCAAAATTATTGTATCAAAAAAGTGTTATTATCAAAATAAAGAGCTGAATTTTGTCTAGTGATTTGACTACAATCATAAAAATATTTGGAAAATTAAATTTTTTATAGAGAATTGAAAACTTTTTATGAGATTTTTGTCAAATTTTTTACGCCGTATTTCACATTTTAGACCAATAATAAAAAACTATTAAGTATTTTTAATCAATTGTAGCACAAGCACTAGAAAACATTATACATAATACACATACAAATTTTTATTGAAATATATCAACAACTTTTTTAATAATGAATTTTGAAAGTTACTATTTTTGCGTGAAATTACATTCTGAGAAAAAGGCATTTAAAGTATAAATTATATCATTTCTATTTTAAAAATGCTTCAATACTTCTAAAATTCTCCCGATTTGTATGTGATACCTTCCTTTTTCTCAATTTTACAAATTTTTTGTTTTTTTGCAACCCTATTTTTTTCTGACAATTTTTACATTAGTTAATCAATGGCGTTGAGACTCATACACACGCTCAAAATCAAGTTCTGTAAAACCTTTTAAAGTTTTATTGCCACGGCTGACTCCAACTATGTCGAGTATGCTTTTCAGTCCCAGAAAACCTTTATTAAACTGAATAACAGCCAAATACACACCAAATTGTAATGTTTGCAATTCAACGAACACCTCCTTAGGGACAAATTTCCAAATAATGCCATTAAAGCTACTAATATAAATGATAAATTGAGAGGTTCATTTCTAGCAACATTAAAATAATAATTATTTAAATTAAAGAAAGATAATTATCCCAAAATAAAGATAAATATAACTGTTTTTGTCCCACTTCCGGTTTCGGAATGCTATTTTCGGTTTCATTTTTTAGTCATCGACTAATATTCTTTTAATCATAACTTTTGTTCTAATTGACGCACAGTTAAAATTTAAACTATTTTGAAAACTAGAATAAACGGAGATTCGTAATATAAAATAAAAAAATTTTGTCATTTTAGGCTAAAATTCACTTTTTCAACGTGTACGGATACCGGAAAAAAAAAGAAAAGGAAATATTTTTATTTGATAATATGTAGTTGCAGCCGAAATTTCCTTACACTACATCTCGAGTGGTTAAATGCAGATGCATTTGAGAAGTAATACAAACTATGATGATTAGTTTGTAGTTTACAACTTACTTATCTCCGTGTACTTAATTAATAATTAAAGTGAAAAAATATTTTGATAATTACAAAAGATGTTAAAATTTCACAAAGTGATTAAAAAATAGCATTTTTTTTTTCAATATCAATATATAAATTTCTTTGAAATCTTAAGTTTGCAAATCATGGCATTATTTTCAATTTCTTTTTAATTTTGTCCTAACAACTTTGTTTATCTGTAATGACAAATTATTTTTAAAAAATCTAAATGTGTTCATGAAACAACTGGTTCGTTTTTTAATATCACTATTAAGTTATATGACAATAAAAAAATAATTATTGAAGTAGAAAAAACTGGTTTGCGAAACATTTTTCAAAATTGATGCCATTGTCATAAATAACTAAATAAATTATTCTTGATTAGAATACAATAAAGAAAGTAGAATATGTTTCGTTCAAGTCTAAAGCTGTTTTGGTTCTAGTCAAATCTAAAAGCATTTTTTTTAATAGCTTAAAATGTATTTAACTTTTAATTGGAGAAAAAAAACTTAGCAACGTGCTTTTAAATATTATTTATTTCTACATTTCCCCCATTTCCCAGTTTTGGAAAATCAGTCAACAGCAGGTTTTGCATCTGGGCTCCTCATTAGCGTTATTGCTACGCATGAAGCAAGAATTAAAGATAAGCCCAAGTTTAACTAGTACAAATTGAGATTTGGATACCTGCATTTGCAGTTTACAAGTCAATTAGGTTCGAGACGCATGCGTGATGTCGCTTACAGGTATCCAATTAAATCTGATTTGAATCCTATGGTTAGACATAATCACTTGACTTTTCAAGTTGCAAGTACCCAATTACCAAATTCAAGTGGGTCAAATCAATTCAAGTCGGTTAAAGCCAGAAGTACGGGTAAGGGTTATTTATATATAATACCTAATAATAATATATTAATGTATATAACGCAGCTTCGACTGGTATAAAACCTACTTCTGGCTAGCTAAAGTGAAAGTGTTAAAAATTCCTCAGGATTAAACCAATGCGAATAGGCAAAAATCCTCAACTTTTACCAGTTAAACCCTAGTTTGTCTTTCATTGTAGAATGCTACTACCTGCGATGATTCTTAAGAATTACAAGTCTTTAATACATTCCTGGTAAAATTGGTTTTAATATAAATAACTTGACAATATTTTAGACACTTCAAACTAAAACAATATATATTTAAATACTTTATCCGTTTTTTTATTTTTTATTATTTAGTAGCAAAAGTGGCTCCATAGCTGATCCTTCCATTATCTTCGAATTATTATTAAAACCATAATTAAAAATAAATGAGGTAACTATGTAATAACATCATACTGAAACACTCAGATCTTTTAAGAAGAGGTCAACCAATTAGAAATGAGTGAATCAGTCGTTAAACTTTTCTGTTAGCAGGAGGCACGACTGGGAAACGAGGTACACATATGATAGTTGTCAACGAAATTCCAACATGTATCGCTGGAGCATCACTTATTAGAGAGCTCCTTCCGGCATTCTCTTTAAAACATTTTTTATATTATTTTTGTTTCAAAAGTAATATTTCGAAGAAGGAAATGGCCATTAGTCAGAGAGGGCAATCCCACCCGCTGACATTCCGACTGCCCCATTTAGCTACATTTATTTTTCACTAAGCACCTTTTATGAGAAGCGTGTTAGAGAGGGGGGGGGGAAATGCAACAAACAACTCGGAAATTCTAGGTCTGATTTATGTCAAACGTAGGTGCATGATCATGGAATATGGAACAATAAATTTTGCTCAATAGTCTCAGCTATATGACATTTTAAGCTGATTCCTAAAACACGATTTTTTTTTTTTTTTTGAAAAACTTTTAGAAGTCATTTAACGTAAGAGAAATTCTTTTTACATCTTTTAATGCTGCTTTAAAACATTTCGAGTGCATTCCCTAAACACGCAAAATGTTCCCCGTCCCCTTGTTTTTGGCACAGCAACAAGATGTCCTTTAGTGCAGAGGGGCCGCATCACGGCTGCTTGCCTTTCAATGATCAAATGCAGGAAAATTTTACTTGCACTTTTGGACCATAGAATTTAGGTAAAAATTTTAACAACTTACAAACAATTACTATAAAATATCCTGATAAAATTAATTGGATACATAAACATTTTATTCAAGAATATTAACAGGGGTAATTTAAATCGATTCCTACCATTCGAGTTAAGTAGGACTACCAGCAACACGTAGGTTCAGATTACGATTGCGAAAGAAAAATGATAACTAACAGTTAAGACACTTGGTAAAGTCCCCCTCTTTTTTTCATCTTTTGGTAGCCAAAGGACGCGTAACTAACCCAAGCTACTGTATTAGTGATTACCCGATCAGTAATCACTAATTCAATCCCCTCAGCTCTTTAAATACAAAAATGTAACTTTGGTTTTGGTTCGCTTTCAAAATTTTCTTCTAGAAATAACTACTTTAAAAATAAAAAATGGCGTTTTGTTACAAAATAAACCTTTTTATAATAATAGTTTTAAAAGCACATTAATTCACAAATGTGAAACCTTATGTGATAAAACGTTGGAAAATATTCTATAGGTTATGAAGCTCGCAATTACCTTAATAAACTTAATTCATAAAGTCCGGGTTCCGCCGAAAGAACCTTTGTGTTAAAGCATGAATTTCGCAACTATTTTAAATATTTAGAAAAAAATAACGATTGAAAGCCTGAGAAGTTGCAACTTATTTCATGATACGTTTAGCACGCATATATCGCAAATTTTATTCATGAAATGTTAATTGATATTGCAGTAAAACATTTAGGAAACTAAAATATACTTTTAGAGCAAAAATGCAATTTAAAACAACAGTTTCCAAAACATATATATACACAATCAAATTATGGTTATCCCAAAACTCTATTACTCACTGAATGATATATTTGTTAGATAATGATAAGAATAAAATGATTAGGATTAATTCAAATCGAATTATAGTAAATAAGATTTAAATTTATTAGAGCAAAAATTTTAATTGATAAGAAAATGAATATTTGATAAATAGCTTTTTATTCTTCATAACCAAATCAATAATGAATAATCCAACATAAGAAGAATTCAACTTTTAAAATAATTTAAGACAGAAATAATAATGATTTAGGCCACTTAGCAATGGCATTATCAACCATCATCAATAAAGAAAAATTTATGTGAATGTTTAACGTGAAATCAATGAAGTCTTATGAGACAGCTGGAAATTTAAAAGTAATTTCCATTTCACTATATTCAGTTTAATTGCATTATTACCACATAGAAATCATTTAAGATAAAATAATGAATACGTGTGCTGATTTTAAAGCACTTAGTGTTTGTAATGTTAACCGTCATCAATGAACGCGAATTAAAGTGAATCTTAAACGTGAAATAAATGAAGCCTTATAGGAATGATGTTGGAAATTTAAACGCGTCATATTTCCATTTCTCTATGCTCAGTGTATGCATATGTTACCGGCAAAGTTTGAAATCCGGCATTCTATAAAATGCCTAGGCATTGTATATAATGCCTAAAACTAGCAGGCAATGTATGAAAAGATTTATATTTCACACAATTCCTAGGCATTCTATAGAATGCCAAATGAGAAATCGGCAAAGTATAAAATGCATATGAAAATTTTATTTCCCTTAATAAGAAAGGCATAAATTATGTTTTGTACAACTTTCATTTTTCTTTACGCATTTTGAATAATTTTTTTTTAAAATGGCATTCTTATTATTTCTTCAGAATAACATTTTTGCTTTTGAGAAATGCACATCCTTTACATAATAACTTCATCAGAGCGATTGATTTTTTCATACTTTGCCTAAATAGCATTTGTCATTCTATACAATGCCTAGGGAAAGTATGTAATACTTCTCATACCTTGCCTAAAAACATCCGGCATTATATACAATTCCTAGGCATTCTATAGAATGCCGGTGTTTCATACTTTGCCGGTAACATATACAATTTCAACACAGAAATCATTTAAGATAAGAAATAATAATGGTGAGTGTGGTGATTTTATGGCTCTTAGTATGTTGATTGTCAACCCAAAGAGTGACTCAAAATCACTTCTGGAATGCTTCCAGAGACTTTCCAGCAGGCAATGAATGAATCATCCACTTGAAATGCACAACCGTGGAAAACTTTTCGGAGGAGAGGTAAACTGAAATATTGTCACCCCTGCCATCAAAAAAGTTGACTTTTTCCCCCTATCACTTTTTTGAAGTGCGGTTTGGCTCTTCACATTTACTATGGAAATGAAAACTTCGCCAAGCGGTGTACCAGAGAGATCATGCACGCAGACAAACGCTGGCACTTATTTTCAGAAAGATTGACAGCACTTGTTCCTTTCCATCAAACCCTTCAATTGATGATGATGGTCAAAATTGAGGATTTAAGGACCTCATCGGGAAAAAAAAAAGGCACTCGAACTAAAACCAATCATAAATAAGTAATTGCGTGGCAGGAAAAAAAACAGGAAATTTAAAATTGATATTTTATTTTTCCCCGATTGAATACTTGCAAGGTCATTGGCCGGAAAACCTTCATAGCAGTATTATGAAGGAGAAATTTTGTAACAACTGTTAACAACAGAAAAGCAATTTAAACAAAAATGAAAATCACTGCAGCCGTTTAAATTTGAACTTACACCTGTAATAAAAATTAAAGATATTGTTCTGAAAATGACACCACGCTATTATTTTCATATTATAAACCACAAGAGAGTCCTATTTTCATAAAAAGTGATTTAAAGCTGTTACCAGATAATATAATATATGAGAAATTTTCAAATTAGATTTTTTTTAGAAACAATGCTAAAACCATGCTTTACCTAATATTGTACTAATTAAACAGGAATCAAAATCAAATTGCTACGACTTTTATAACGGCTCACTTTTGGAGCTTTTGTGACTGAAGTTATCGTGTTAGTCAAGTGGCCATGTTTCTTTCTTTTTCTTGAAAAGTTCAGCAGAAAATGCATTTCTGACAATGATTACTCACTCCATAAGCTCAAAAAAATGAAGTTTAAAAAAAATTTAAACAATCCGAGAAAAAGATAACAAGGGAGGAAAAAACACTAAATAATTTACCTATAAAAATATCCCGAAATAAAATCCTCTTTTTGTACAGCAAATACCAACAGGAAAATCCTTTAGTAGTGTTTTTCAATAAATAAATAATTTCAAAAATAATTTTTTTAAATTCATTTAAGTTCTATATTTGAATAACGTATGAACTATTCTTGGAGATCAAATTAATTCAACAACAATATTTTACGATATGTATAAACTTAATAAACCATGCGCCTATCTTATAACTAAATTTAAGGTTTGTTTCCATAAGGAAGATGCACAATATGTAATAAGCAAAATAATTATGCACAAAATGTTTAAACATTTGATTGGAGCGGCGGTATACCAACAGGAAGATCCTTTAGTAGTGTTTTTCAATAAATAAATAATTTCAAAAATTATTTTTTTTAAATTCCTTTAAGTTTTATAATTGAATAACGTATGAACTATTAACACAAACACATTTTTGAAGATCAAACTAATTCAACAACAATATTTTACGATATGTATAAACTTAATAAACCATGCGCGTATCTTATAATTAAATTTAAGGTTTGTTTCCATAAGGAAGATGCACAATATGTAATAAGCAAAATAATTATGCACAAAATGTTTAAACATTTGATTGGAGCGGCGGTATACCAACAGGAAGATCCTTTAGTAGTGTTTTTCAATAAATAAATAATTTCAAAAATTATTTTTTTTAAATTCCTTTAAGTTTTATAATTGAATAACGTATGAACTATTAACACAAACACATTTTTGAAGATCAAACTAATTCGACAACAATATTTTACGATATGTATAAACTTAATAAACCATGCGCGCATCTTATAATTAAATTTAAGGTTTGTTTCCATAAGGAAGATGCACAATATGTAATAAGCAAAATAATTATGCACAAAATGTTTAAACATTTGATTGGAGCGGCGGTATACCAACAGGAAGATCCTTTAGTAGTGTTTTTCAATAAATAAATAATTTCAAAAATTATTTTTTTTAAATTCCTTTAAGTTTTATAATTGAATAACGTATGAACTATTAACACAAACACATTTTTGAAGATCAAACTAATTCAACAACAATATTTTACGATATGTATAAACTTAATAAACCATGCGCGTATCTTATAATTAAATTTAAGGTTTGTTTCCATAAGGAAGATGCACAATATGTAATAAGCAAAATAATTATGCACAAAATGTTTAAACATTTGATTGGAGCGGCGGTATACCAACAGGAAGATCCTTTAGTAGTGTTTTTCAATAAATAAATAATTTCAAAAATTATTTTTTTTAAATTCCTTTAAGTTTTATAATTGAATAACGTATGAACTATTAACACAAACACATTTTTGAAGATCAAACTAATTCAACAACAATATTTTACGATATGTATAAACTTAATAAACCATGCGCGTATCTTATAATTAAATTTAAGGTTTGTTTCCATAAGGAAGATGCACAATATGTAATAAGCAAAATAATTATGCACAAAATGTTTAAACATTTGATTGGAGCGGCGGTATACCAACAGGAAGATCCTTTAGTAGTGTTTTTCAATAAATAAATAATTTCAAAAATTATTTTTTTTAAATTCCTTTAAGTTTTATAATTGAATAACGTATGAACTATTAACACAAACACATTTTTGAAGATCAAACTAATTCGACAACAATATTTTACGATATGTATAAACTTAATAAACCATGCGCGTATCTTATAATTAAATTTAAGGTTTGTTTCCATAAGGAAGATGCACAATATGTAATAAGCAAAATAATTATGCACAAAATGTTTAAACATTTGATTGGAGCGGCGGTATACCAACAGGAAGATCCTTTAGTAGTGTTTTTCAATAAATAAATAATTTCAAAAATTATTTTTTTTAAATTCCTTTAAGTTTTATAATTGAATAACGTATGAACTATTAACACAAACACATTTTTGAAGATCAAACTAATTCAACAACAATATTTTACGATATGTATAAACTTAATAAACCATGCGCGTATCTTATAATTAAATTTAAGGTTTGTTTCCATAAGGAAGATGCACAATATGTAATAAGCAAAATAATTATGCACAAAATGTTTAAACATTTGATTGGAGCGGCGGTATACCAACAGGAAGATCCTTTAGTAGTGTTTTTCAATAAATAAATAATTTCAAAAATTATTTTTTTTAAATTCCTTTAAGTTTTATAATTGAATAACGTATGAACTATTAACACAAACACATTTTTGAAGATCAAACTAATTCGACAACAATATTTTACGATATGTATAAACTTAATAAACCATGCGCCTATCTTATAACTAAATTTAAGGTTTGTTTCCATAAGGAAGATGCACAATATGTAATAAGCAAAATAATTATGCACAAAATGTTTAAACATTTGATTGGAGCGGCGGTATACCAACAGGAAGATCCTTTAGTAGTGTTTTTCAATAAATAAATAATTTCAAAAATTATTTTTTTTAAATTCCTTTAAGTTTTATAATTGAATAACGTATGAACTATTAACACAAACACATTTTTGAAGATCAAACTAATTCAACAACAATATTTTACGATATGTATAAACTTAATAAACCATGCGCGTATCTTATAATTAAATTTAAGGTTTGTTTCCATAAGGAAGATGCACAATATGTAATAAGCAAAATAATTATGCACAAAATGTTTAAACATTTGATTGGAGCGGCGGTATACCAACAGGAAGATCCTTTAGTAGTGTTTTTCAATAAATAAATAATTTCAAAAATTATTTTTTTTAAATTCCTTTAAGTTTTATAATTGAATAACGTATGAACTATTAACACAAACACATTTTTGAAGATCAAACTAATTCGACAACAATATTTTACGATATGTATAAACTTAATAAACCATGCGCCTATCTTATAACTAAATTTAAGGTTTGTTTCCATAAGGAAGATGCACAATATGTAATAAGCAAAATAATTATGCACAAAATGTTTAAACATTTGATTGGAGCGGCGGTATACCAACAGGAAGATCCTTTAGTAGTGTTTTTCAATAAATAAATAATTTCAAAAATTATTTTTTTTAAATTCCTTTAAGTTTTATAATTGAATAACGTATGAACTATTAACACAAACACATTTTTGAAGATCAAACTAATTCAACAACAATATTTTACGATATGTATAAACTTAATAAACCATGCGCGTATCTTATAATTAAATTTAAGGTTTGTTTCCATAAGGAAGATGCACAATATGTAATAAGCAAAATAATTATGCACAAAATGTTTAAACATTTGATTGGAGCGGCGGTATACCAACAGGAAGATCCTTTAGTAGTGTTTTTCAATAAATAAATAATTTCAAAAATTATTTTTTTTAAATTCCTTTAAGTTTTATAATTGAATAACGTATGAACTATTAACACAAACACATTTTTGAAGATCAAACTAATTCGACAACAATATTTTACGATATGTATAAACTTAATAAACCATGCGCGCATCTTATAATTAAATTTAAGGTTTGTTTCCATAAGGAAGATGCACAATATGTAATAAGCAAAATAATTATGCACAAAATGTTTAAACATTTGATTGGAGCGGCGGTATACCAACAGGAAGATCCTTTAGTAGTGTTTTTCAATAAATAAATAATTTCAAAAATTATTTTTTTTAAATTCCTTTAAGTTTTATAATTGAATAACGTATGAACTATTAACACAAACACATTTTTGAAGATCAAACTAATTCAACAACAATATTTTACGATATGTATAAACTTAATAAACCATGCGCGTATCTTATAATTAAATTTAAGGTTTGTTTCCATAAGGAAGATGCACAATATGTAATAAGCAAAATAATTATGCACAAAATGTTTAAACATTTGATTGGAGCGGCGGTATACCAACAGGAAGATCCTTTAGTAGTGTTTTTCAATAAATAAATAATTTCAAAAATTATTTTTTTTAAATTCCTTTAAGTTTTATAATTGAATAACGTATGAACTATTAACACAAACACATTTTTGAAGATCAAACTAATTCAACAACAATATTTTACGATATGTATAAACTTAATAAACCATGCGCGTATCTTATAATTAAATTTAAGGTTTGTTTCCATAAGGAAGATGCACAATATGTAATAAGCAAAATAATTATGCACAAAATGTTTAAACATTTGATTGGAGCGGCGGTATACCAACAGGAAGATCCTTTAGTAGTGTTTTTCAATAAATAAATAATTTCAAAAATTATTTTTTTTAAATTCCTTTAAGTTTTATAATTGAATAACGTATGAACTATTAACACAAACACATTTTTGAAGATCAAACTAATTCAACAACAATATTTTACGATATGTATAAACTTAATAAACCATGCGCGTATCTTATAATTAAATTTAAGGTTTGTTTCCATAAGGAAGATGCACAATATGTAATAAGCAAAATAATTATGCACAAAATGTTTAAACATTTGATTGGAGCGGCGGTATACCAACAGGAAGATCCTTTAGTAGTGTTTTTCAATAAATAAATAATTTCAAAAATTATTTTTTTTAAATTCCTTTAAGTTTTATAATTGAATAACGTATGAACTATTAACACAAACACATTTTTGAAGATCAAACTAATTCAACAACAATATTTTACGATATGTATAAACTTAATAAACCATGCGCGTATCTTATAATTAAATTTAAGGTTTGTTTCCATAAGGAAGATGCACAATATGTAATAAGCAAAATAATTATGCACAAAATGTTTAAACATTTGATTGGAGCGGCGGTATACCAACAGGAAGATCCTTTAGTAGTGTTTTTCAATAAATAAATAATTTCAAAAATTATTTTTTTTAAATTCCTTTAAGTTTTATAATTGAATAACGTATGAACTATTAACACAAACACATTTTTGAAGATCAAACTAATTCAACAACAATATTTTACGATATGTATAAACTTAATAAACCATGCGCGTATCTTATAATTAAATTTAAGGTTTGTTTCCATAAGGAAGATGCACAATATGTAATAAGCAAAATAATTATGCACAAAATGTTTAAACATTTGATTGGAGCGGCGGTATACCAACAGGAAGATCCTTTAGTAGTGTTTTTCAATAAATAAATAATTTCAAAAATTATTTTTTTTAAATTCCTTTAAGTTTTATAATTGAATAACGTATGAACTATTAACACAAACACATTTTTGAAGATCAAACTAATTCAACAACAATATTTTACGATATGTATAAACTTAATAAACCATGCGCGTATCTTATAATTAAATTTAAGGTTTGTTTCATGAGGAAGATGCACAATAAGTAATAAGCAAAATAATTATGCACAAAATGTAGGGCACTGGGCTCATATCCAAGAGGTCGTGGGTTCGATCCTCGCCGGCCGAAGACTCCCCGTGTAGTAAATGGTGACTGATGCACGTTAAATCTGTCGAGTCTCAAAGTCCTCCATGTTCCCACAACAAATCAATGCCTCTGGGGGTACTGATCCAGGAGTTTCCTTGTCTTCTGGATTGGTTCAAAATTACAAGGCTACGGAGTTGAACGTAAGTAGTCATAAAACCATGAAATTGGGTCGGCTGTTCAACGACGGTTATAAAATAAAATAAAATATTTGATGGGAGCGGCGGTGGCTCAGGAGTTAAGCGTTCGCTTCAAAATGAGGTGAACCAGGTTCAAATCCCAGCGATGACCGGTTGACACGAATTCTGCTTCCGGCTGACACCGACCACAGTACTGACATAAAATATCGTTAGTGGTAGGTAGATCATGGGTTAGAATCCCCTTGCCGTCGGGCTAACAATTGGAGGTTTACCTCTCCATTTGACACAAGTGTGGGTCAGTTTCATCAAAAAGTCCTCCACGAGGGCAGTTTAACGTCGGCAATAAAAAAAAATACAGAAAGAAACTTACATTTTGTAGAATACAATCCTTAAGGTAAAAAAAAAAAAAAATAAATAAATAAAATGAATTTTCTCTATACAACGTTAGTTTAAAATAAGCAAGAATTATTATTATGAGCACATAGGGCATTCTGCAAAGACTGTACTTTATGTATCGTTTTAGATTCATCTTCAAAAATAAAAGAAAAATAATAAACAATTAGCAATTGCATATTAAAACTTAAATGAAAAAAAAAAAGAAAAACGCTTTGAATTCTGACAAATCACTCCATGAAATTTTTTTAAAACCTGATTGCCCGAGGGGGGGGGGGAATATTTGAAAAACGATGATCAGAAACAGCTTGTACAATCACCTAATTTAATAGTAATGTCGGAATTCGATATTGTTTTTATTTTCGTTTCTTTTTCTCGTTTAAATATTAATTTGAAAATCCTAATAATTTTATCTAATTTTTTGACAAAGAGTCTAGAAATTTTAATTGAGAGCGGTGACAAGGGAACATCCGATATAGTTGAAATGTATTTTGAGATCTGTTTCGCGTCCGATTTTCGCACAATACTTTGAGGGATGCAAATTTAATTAAAATATAGAACTTTATCAATAAGATTACTTGAACTCTGATTTGCTAATAAAATAATATTTCTTTTAAATAAAAGAAAAAGAAAAAGAGAAAAAAAAAATCCACACATCCAAGCACACTTTTTACACATAATTATCTAGTTAAATATAAATTGATTAATTTGTTGCCAGCTTGGAGTGAAACAGTTATTCCTCTACTTGTACCATGCCTTTAAAAAAAAACCTCCTTCTACTGTGAAAACAAATAGGAGGGGAATGCCAGAGAAAGAAAAGAAAGTTGGCCCACATGGTCGGCATTTGTTACGCGTTGACGTAAAACAACCCCACGTGATTCAACAAATCTAGAAGAAGTTCTTAAAACATTCCCGACGAAAGAAACTTTTTTGTTCTTAAATTTCGTCCCTAAAGTACTCCCACATCACTTCTTATTATACGCTAAAAATTGTTATGAACTAATGCACTCAGACAGATGAAATCAACCTTCTTATCGCTGCTCAAAAAGAGACCCTAAGATATTCCCAAGAAAAAATTTCTCTTTGATAATAAAAGTAATATTCAAAGGAAGATGGTTGTGTTAGTAAACAATCTCATATCTTGAACATTTTTCCTTCGAAAAGGGAAAGAAAAAAAAAATCTGAACAGGGACTTTTTTTTTTTTTTTTGGATGATAGGGGTTCTTCGAATCTAGATGATGAATTGCATCAAAAAGTGTGAAATAACATCAGAGCGCACTTTTTTTCTCCTCTATAATAAAAATATTACGCTGAAAGAGTAAAATGGAACGTTTCGAGCACACAGGGTGGTCTAGTTAAGACAACGTTACCAAGTAAAAAAAGACAACAAATAGCGCAGGAACTAAGGAATCCAATACGAAAAATTTCGGGAAAATTTGATACGATTTAAGTATGTGCAGTTCACGTGATCCTGATAAACTTCAAACTTCTTGATCAGTTCACGTTATCCTGATAAACTTCTTGAGCAGGTTCACGTTATCCTGATAAACTTCTTAATTGGAATAAGTTTCAATATTAAAGATTGTTCGAGGTATCGTAACTAACTAGCAGCAGACAACACTTTGTTCTCAGCAGGTAGAGTAAATAAAATAGGTAGCTTAAGTTAAACAAACAATTTTTAACGCCTATTTTTCGCAAATACGTGGTTTTCTGAAATGTTATGCAAATTAATTTGTCAGGACATTTGTAAAATAGTGCATAGGCGAAAAATTATAAGGCAAACAAAGGACTTATAAAAAGTTTTAGGAAAGTTGAAAGTTTGTTAAAATGAATGGCACAAAAGCTAGAAGCGGCTATACTGTGCCAAATAAAAATAGTATTACGCCTTAAATGCAAGAATTAAACAAAATTGGAAAAATAGGAAGGATCACTAGGACCTAAATATTGTAAGTTAAGAGGACGGTATAACGCGGCGAAAACTCATCATGGCAAATTCTGCTTCATCTACACTACTAATTAAAAATAAAAGTGAAATCGTCTAATCGAAGATTAAACCAAAAAGCTTCAATTGCTCAATATATTTTTCAAATTATCAAAATGCGAACAAATTATGGCAGGTTTACTCAGAATTACGTAATGGGGAAGTAATCCTATCATAATTCATTTGCATTTTGATAATTTATTGGAAAGAAAATATTCAGCAAATGAAATTTCATGGTTTAATTTTTGATTAGACGATTTCAGTTTTTTCCATACTTAAAATTTCAAATTAACAATCGAACAGAAATGTTCATTCAAATATAAAATTTTTCATGAAAAGATTTTTCAACAAACAAATTTTTCATGAAAAGATCCTACCACGGTATAGCTCGTCCTTTTAACTGCCTAGATAAGGTAAGTTAACCTAACATAACTTACCCATAGCCTGACACTTTAACAAGTTATGCTAATTTATTCTGACAATTTACAAGATTGAAAACATTATATTTAAAAACATAAGAATATCTCTATGCTAATTTGCTTAAAATAAATAAAGGGATTATAAATGTAGACCCGAGTATTTGGAGTAAATGTGTTAAATATTTCAAGTTATAAAAATAGATGGCAAGAAAGCTTCGTGCGTTGTGCACTTTATTTTAGATATTGAGTGGCGCCTAACACTAAACACAAGGGCCATTCTTGTAGCATATACACAAAAGAGTTATAAGAGAAGGGTGAACGAAAATAACTAAAATTGCTGAGGATCGGAAATGGGAACTCACCCTACACAAAATGTTACAGAAGAATGATTTCGAAAATAGTTAAGGATGAAAAGGGGGGGAAAATACATCGCATATTTCTACACGCATGGCAGAAATATTTATGGAAATATATTTTATATTGTCAAACTAGTTGGTATTTAATTGGAATTGCCGAAAATAAAGAAGATGTCTCATATGACAAATTAAAACATTGCTAGTAAAATAAATAAACGAAAAACAAAATCTGAAATACGTGCACGACAAATTTAAGACTCCAATACATTGACCTGCATTATCAGTTTAAGCTATTATAAGTCGGGGTTGAAAATTAGGATACATAAATTAGGAGTAAGCAGCTCCTGATTTACGACTAACATGAGAGCACAAGGCATGTTTGTTTTTTGGCCTGCTATGTGTAGGTGCATACAAACGCCTCGGTAATATAAATTTCAGACGACACTTTTGAAAACGTTCCACCTTGGATATTTAACAATGAACTACAATGCGATAAATACAACATTTTAGTACTTATAGCATTAACATTTTAGGTACGTAAGAATGTTAGAATTTTGTCTGCAAAAAGCATATTCTAGTAAATAAATTTAAAGTACAAATAGAGAATGAGAAACTGATTATTTAGAATTTTTTTTTTCAAATTTATATTATTCCCCTGATAAACGTTTCACAATGAAATTCCCCGAATAAAATAAATTAAGGAAGAAAAAAAACATAAATCGAGAGAGAATAAATTAGTAAATAAATAATAAATTTGTATTACGTATACGCAATAAAAAGTACTTTTTACCACTCCTAAAAAAACCTATTATCCAAATTTAGCCATATTTCTATTAAGAGCGAAAAATGATTAAGACATTTCTTTGCTTACTGGGCTTTAGCTAACAAGTGTGCTTCAAAGTTAACTGAAATTTTAAATGATACTGTAAGGGGAAACTGAAGAAATACTGTAAGGGGAAAATGAGCTAAAGTTAAAATACAGATGCAAAATATTATAAAACTTATTTCAAAATAAAATCTCATCGTACTAATGACATTTTACTTTGCAAAAAAAGCCGAAGTAATGCAAAGGATGATATCATACGAAAAAAATATTTTTGTGAATATTTGCACAGTTTCTGATACAACAGGCTCACTCTTTAAATAAATAAATCTTTTAAATTTTCATATTCCTATGCATTGTTTATGAGGAATTTTAAAAAGACCAAGGTAATACTGGGTAAGTAAAAAAACAGAAACACATTAAGAAAATTCTTACCTCAATTCTTACAAAATGTGGATGATTTGGCACAGTCGGCACGAAATCCAGATCATTCTCATAAATCCAATCATTTCCATGCCTATGCCGCGAATTCGGATGTGGAGTGTATTTCCAACTCGTAGTATCTTCCATATCTAACTTTATGAACCACACACTTTAAACTGTCATTTCATATTCGCTGTTTGTAAAAAGGTTTATTCACATATCAAGAACATAACCAAGATGGTTTAAATGTCATTTCTTACACGTGTTTTAAATCATATGCATGTTGGAACAAACCAACATGAATTAAATTATGCGCACGTCTTGAGAGACAAATAGCATTTCAGAATGGCTCTTAAATTAAAACAAAGTACTCTTTCACCGCAAACAGACGCTGTCTTTAACTTTACTCTTTCTTCACGCACTGAGAAAGAAACCCGAAACCTACTAATTCAGGATTAGATTTGAAAGAAGCATCGTAAATCAATCGTCCACATCCGATCCATCCTACTGCTTTAAAGCGCACTTGTTGGAAGTTATTCTCCGAAAGGCAAAAAAAAAAATGCCATAAAAAAACGCTTCAACTAAAAGATGATATATCTTTCATCAAATAACAATAATATAAAAATATTTATAAAATCAAATCTTATAAACGAAAATCTTATCTTAATGGATAAAATTCTTTATGTATAATAGATAAGGCGGATGAATTGGCGATGAAGAAAAGTTAAAAATGATATGAAGGATTGGAAGAGGGTGCTTGGAGAAGACCCATCTAAACTTGACTGTGAAAGATAGTTGGCGGCAGTGGCGGGGTAGAAAGTATAGGAAGGGGGAGTTGGCGTCATTGTGGTAAGTGGCAGAACTTCGCCGCCACAAATCGATCGCCAAAAAGGACTGGAAAATGCCGTATGAGAGAGATGGAATTTACGAAAAAATCTTTTCTTTCTATTGCGCACATTTTTAATGCTATGAAATTAAATTAATAAAATAAAGACTCATAACGAACTATAATAATGTAGTTTTACGTATTTCTAGTAGCTTGCTAAAGTTACCAACCAGTGGAAATCCCAAAATTAAAATAGCGAGCTATCAATATCTTAAAATAGAAGGAACTGAATGCAATAGCGAAATTTGCACCAAAACGAAAATTTTAATTGGAATGATAAATAACATTCAAAATATTCTCCATTTAACAACATAATTTAGCGGTAATGAATTTCTTAGAAGTTTATTTTTCTGATTTTCCTCATTTTTGATAAAATTTGAAAGTAAAAGTTGAAATTATTTGGAACAGAAGGGAGAATAGCATATTCTTCTCTGTCTCTAGACTTTTTACTGAAGGACAATGAACAGTTAACTAATTCATATCTTAAGAGATTTTGAGCAGCAAAATAAAATCATTACTTTTTTCTAGTTAAGCTTAAAAATTATAGAATAAATAAAGGATAGTTACAGCAAATATGATAAATTCACCGCAAGGTAATAACTAAAAGCTTAGTTGAGTTGTCAATGGGTCAGTGCAAAATTAATTATAACAGCAGTTATAACAACACCTGTTTTTATATACTGCAAATTTAATTCCATCTGGTGAGCGATCTTATTTTATACTGGCAATTAAAAATTTAATTAATAACTCATGTTTCTTCTACTTAAGTACTAATAAGGAGTTTGTTAACTAAAAGGAGGATTATATAAAAATTAAAAACTTTTTTTTAAACTCATGTAAAAATTAAAGTATTCAAACAATCCATCAAGCATTTTTGACTTTTTCATAAATATGCTCTGAAATTTAATCCTGAACCCGTAAGAAGCTTTTAAAAAAATATTTTAAGTTTAAAATCGGAACAGAAAATCATGTTACTATATAAGAGGGAAATTAATGAAATAGATAGGGATGATAAATACTTTAGCATTTCAATAACAATTCAGAACATTTTAACAGAAATTTATAGGGATATTCTGGTTAGCTTTAAACTAAAGTAAAAAGTGTTATCGAGATACTCGCGTTTTAGGTAACAAACATTATTTTAAACAGTTACGACGAGTATTATAATACAAATAACAAGCGATACAACCACAATCATTTACTGATTGATTTGAAGTTCTAATATATTCTTGCTTTTTCAGAATAAATAATATTTCGCAAGTTTTACAACGTAAAGACAGTTCATGAGAGAGGTGCAATCTTAACGTTTTGTTTAAAAGGGAAACAACTTTTTCATAAATTTATAGATGTCATACGATTTTTTTGATTAATAATTAAACTATACGTATGCACGAAGATCATTTTGCCTAAAAGAAATAATAATAACAGTAGATGCCACAATATATGCTGGCTCAAGTGCATGCTTCTACTTGTATGGAAAAAAATGCATTACAATATTTACAGATACATTAAACTTATATAGATATAATTTAAAAACACTAAAGAGAATTTTAGTAATTTTATCTAATTTTAATTCCTTCTTAAAAACAGTTTACAAACAAACCAAAATGAATAAAGATTCAACATAAATAACACAAAAGCTTATTTAATGTTTAAATTTTGAAATAGGGGGAGGTTGATTCAGTAATCTTTTCAGCCAGTTATAAAAAAAAATTCTGGGGAAATTTTTTTTCGTGAAAACAAATAATATCGTAAAATCTACTTAATAATTGAACCCTATCACAAATCTGTATGCCGTATACTAATTGAAAAATCTGGCTTTTTGTCATTGCGAGGTAAGGTCGGCAGTTTGCAAAGCCATCAACGACCTCTACAAACACATTAATTATATATATATATATTATTAATTATAATGCTATCACCTAGATTTCTTTCCTGAATTTTTATAAGTTGGTTTATACGCAAACTGGAATACTTTCTAGTAATCTTCGAGAAGCCCTGGGGAGGATTCCTGGTGAAGAGGTGGTGCACAGTCCTCAAGTTATTTATTGATATATATTATTTTCCCTGTAAAATTTAGCACACACTAACGTTTGGTTATATAATCTAAGTTTGATGGTTTAGGTTTTTGACATTTTTTTTACAGACAACATTTTTAAATATTCACTTGTTCAGATTTTTTTGAACGACAGCTTGAATCCAGTGTTCCGAGTGTGCCTTATCGAATTAAAGCATCTCTTATTTTTTTTAAATTTTCAATCAGATTCAAAAGTATATCCAATTTTCAATTTAAAAAAAAATGTTAGTTTGTTCATTAATAAGTCAACATATAAACTTCAAGCAATTTGTTAAATGCTAGCTGAAAACCTGTTCTCCATGCTTAGCAAAAAAAAATCTCAATTAATGAATCTGCATTAATTTGTATAACTAACTCAAGTACAAAACCGAAAGGCATATACCGACACAATTAGGAAATTTAAAACAATTTTTATTCTTCCATTCCATAGGCCGGGATAGCCTGGTCGGTAGGGCGCTGGGCCAATGTCCGAGAGTTCGAACCTCACCGGCCGAAGATTCCCCGTGTAGTAAAGTGACTCATGCACGTTAAATCTGTCGAGTCGCAAAAGTCCTCCATGTTCCCATAACAAATCAATATTTCTGGGGGTACTGGATTGGAGATCGATCGTTCTCTGATTCAGGTCAAAATTACGATTTGTGGATGGATGTATGAATGGGTCCGCCCTATAAGCGGGTGTGACGTAAGATGTGGCAGAAGTCGTATTCTTGGTCATAGATGGCGCCACTGAAAAACAAGAAAAGCACTCTTTGCTTTAAATCTGCTCGGTTTCACCAAGCAGGCTTGCTCGTGTTGCAAGTGGCATTAGAGCCAACCAACCAATTCTTCCATTCCTTTTCTAGTGGTATTACATTTTAGGAATCTTTCTAAATGAACTATGCCAGCATTATTAGACACCGAAAATGATGCTATAAATTGCGGTCAACACAAACCAAGACTTACAACAATCAAGCAATTTCCCAATAAAAATGAACTATAGTACGTAATTTACTTAATTTCATTTACTGTTGACTTTACATTATTTAAGCTTTAAAGAAATACATTTCAAAAACATAACTATTAAGAAACTGATTACAAATACAGTGCCGGATTACCCACAAGGCCAGACTAAGCCGTGGCCTGGGCCCCCAATGATTAGGGGCCCCCTTAATATAATTTCAAAAAATTAGGAAAATAAATCTTAAAAAATTAAGAAAAACAATGATTTTTTAAAAAATAATTTTTCTTTTTACATAATGTTAATCATATTGCTTTCTTAAATG
This sequence comes from Parasteatoda tepidariorum, assembly GCF_982258835.1. Classification (NCBI taxonomy): domain Eukaryota; kingdom Metazoa; phylum Arthropoda; class Arachnida; order Araneae; family Theridiidae; genus Parasteatoda; species Parasteatoda tepidariorum. The sequence continues at coordinate 19,588,767 of NC_141761.1, read as the reverse complement.
AAAAGATATATAAATACTTTTATATTTGAATAAATAAAAAATATACAGAGAAAAAAATTTAATCTAAGGGCCCCAAAAATTTGAATGGCCTAGGGCCCCGCGTACGCTTAATCCGGCCCTGTATAAATAGCTTGCAAACTACTAATTAAGTGACCATTTCGCCAAATGCCATAGAAAAATCTAAGATAAATAACAGCTTCAGAGCCGTTTGAAATTTCCATGCAATAATGCTATGGGAATATATATACTATATATATATATTATTCCCGTAGTACTTCAAATACTTCTTATATACAAATAATACTACTTCTAATATACTTAACATTATACTCATATTAAAATTTCCCATATTTTCGGACCAATTTAAATTTTTGAACAATTATTATAATAGGAAGAGCAAAAAGTGGCCCGATGTTCGAATTTCAGGATCAATATCAAGGCTGTCAAATTTGTACAGTCTTTAAGAGTATTTTTTCTTAGTAACATAAAAAGTATAAATTTTTAAAGTTACATTTTAAATTGTTTTATCTTTCTTTATGACAAAACAATAATTTAAACTTATGTGCTTAAGATATATTAGTTAGGCTTTTAAGTTGCTGAAATTAATTAAGAGTTAGAAAATTTTTGTTCCCTCTTAGCAAAATCGAGGTGCGATCCAACCCTAGCAACAATTTTACCTCGGCCCCAGTTGGGTACAAAATTGGCTCGATATGGGTTCGATAAGAGCATGCACCGAGAGACCAATATTGAGATGTCTAGATTCTTTAGTATTGGTCCTAGAATGGCCGATATAGGACCTACATTGGCCAACATTGGTTAAACAGCATACAAAACATCGATTGGATCTGACAATTCTATATGGGACCGATATTGGTTGTTATAGAACATTCTATATAGGGCCAATATCGGAAAAATAAAGGTTATTTAAACCCTCAGAGCGCCAAGATTGGCCCAATTAGGGCCCAAGTTATTTTGCTGCTAGGGATGTGGTAGTATAAAAATATCTTAAATGCTACCTCTTTGAAAACACTTACAAGCCGTACAAGCAATGGACGAACGTTTAGTTAGATATAAACAGATACTTTCTTTCATTACTATAAATATTAGAACACGTAATTATATTAATACTTGACTCTTATTGATAAAAAATTTCATATAAAAAAATTCAGACATGGTTTTATTTTAAAATTTTCCAATTAATTTTATGACATTTACAATAAGTATACAAAATATCTTTGAAATATTACAGATAGGGCAGTATTTAATTAAAGCATAAATATGAATATAAACCAAACTTAAGAGTAAATATAACTAATAATCTTTTACAATTTTCGATGAAGGTAAGAAGAAAAAAAAGAGGCAATCTAATAAAAGGGCGATAAGTCGCCAAAAAGTAAAAGCAATCTGTTTTAAATACAAGGCATAAACTAAAGCGGGTAAAAGCGCAGGAAGTGATGCGGGGATAGGGGAGGCTTGGAGACGGAGAAACTCAATTCCGAGAAGGAAGCTTTTAACAAGGGGTATGTTTTCAGAATAACTAGCATTACAGATTGAAATGAATTACAGTGACCTACAAAATAAAAAATTATAATAGCGGTTTCCTCGGTTAAGATCATCAGACTGAAAGATGGCTATTAATCAGGCGTTTAAAAAACCGGCATAAACGGAGTTTCCGATACGATTGCCGCAACACATCGTAAAATATAATATTCCACTTTTTTTTTTCTACCGCAAAAAGTGACAGTCATTTTTTAGTATACATATTTGCCGTTAAATTTTAATTTTGAATTTAGCGATGGACGTAATAAAAATGTTACGTCAATAAATAATCGATGCATAACGCATTGTATTTTTTTTTTACACATTTAGATTTAAAAAAAAAGCAACATTAGATTCCGTAATTTTGTGTGGTTAGTAGTGATATTTAACTAGATTTCATACTTAAGCGCAAAGTATATCACAATTTAATCTTTTATTTTTAATATTTCTTTGATATAAATTAACTTCATGAAGTATTCTGAGAGAAACGAATTTCAAGGTTTCAGAATTTACAGAAGCATAGGGGCCGATTTATCATAAGACGCATAGGGTCCCCACTTTTCTGGAGGTCCAATAAATGTTACAAATATTTTTTTGCGAGTTTTTTTCTTAAGAACTGTCCACTATTGTTAACAAAAACTGAATAAAATATAAGCTTTAATTTACTAATATATCACTAATTATGATATAAACTATTTAAAAGTATATTGTAAATCAACAATATGTAAATGAAGTTTAAAATTACGACCATTAAGGCCCCGATAATTCTCTGCCTACTGGCCCCAGATATCTAGATAAGGGCCTGCAGGAGCAAGCATTCGATTGAAATCGAAAAATAAAAACGCATACTAATGTCACAGGCGTTTATTTACATTCACCTAAAAAATTTCAAAACGAAATTAAGAATTTTTTACATTGAAAAAAAAATTTTTTTTTATTGGGTAAGAACCGTTTTTTCCTTAAACTTGCCCCCTCCACCAACAATACTTTCTCAGTAGCATTCCTGTCGTCTTTTTTACTATGCTTTTCTTCGTTTCTTTTATTGTCTAACGCGTGGACAGGAGCCGATTGTCCTCGGCACGACCAATCGTCGCTGAGTAATAACTCTCGGGGAGAACCTGTTTCCCACATTATTGATTTGCTAAAAGCATAGTAAGTCTCAAAATGCAACAGATGGCGACACAATCGTCCTTTTTGTGAAAAATGAACACAAACCGTTCTTCCTTCTTGTCATTGAATGTAGACATTCTGGTTTATAAAATCCGCCGCTTTATAAAATCAAATGACCTCAGATTTTATGAGGCGGGTACTGTAATTCACTAAAATTTCTTAGTTCGAAAATTTTAATATTTCTTCATGCGCTTGACGTGCTTTGATGTCCATCCAGATAAATTCAAAACGGCTTGCCTCTGCAGTGACTCCAACCTGTTGACATGCCACTATTTCGATCTTTTTAGCGCATAAAAATTATTTACGTTGTAAAAAACAACAATTGACATTTTAACTGCTAAAACTGAGTTAACATTTTATATGATTTATTACGTGAAAAATAAAGGTGTCTCCGAATTGCATCAAAGTTACTAAAAAGTGGTTGGATCGGTTATAAATTACAAAATAAATGCCAGAATGAAATAATGGGCATTAAAAACGCTTGCGAAATATCTGTAGTAGCTGCTATCCCTAAGAAAATTAAATTTCCTTACTAAATTTCTTTAATATTATAACTAGAGCCCGGATTTTGATGACCTAAAAAATCTCAACTAATGCCCTTAAAAATTGCACAAAATGCCCTTAAAAAGTGCAAAAAATACCTTACGACATGACTTAAATAAAGTAAAAATATTGAACTAAAACTATGTTTTACTCTTTAAAATTATTATGAGTCATTTCAAAAAATATAAAGCAATGCAATACTTGTTCTATGTTCATTAAAGTTTGAAAAATATGTTTTACATCCTAAAATAACAAAAAAAAGGAAAATGTATTGACTCCAAAACATTTTCATTTTGTATAGAAATTTTAATGAATATAACCACTTCCATCGCATAATATTACTAAATATCAGAATTACATTGGATTATTAAATGATTTTTGATATTTTGAAATGTAAACGAGCGTCTCTTGTCCGAAAGTAAATTTTTATACCTGGAGAAGCTTCTTTCAACGTCTACTAATGTTATTGGTGTGTATTTGAAAAAGACGGTCTCACTTACTGACAATTCTTCTTCAATTTGAAAAGATGCTGCTTCACCATATCCTAGAGATTTTCTTCATTGTTTGGAAGCCAGTGTTCTTCTCCAAAACTTTGCTCAATTTAGCTGCTGCATTTTGTGCTATCTTTCCCCTTGCTTTTTGCAACACTTGACTCACTACGTCAATATAATTTATTGCATCGCAAAGTTCCAATTCTTGCCTCTCCAGGCTTGTAATTGTCGAGGACACAATAGCAAATGTAGACTTGATAAATGATAAGTTTCCTTCGATTTTATCACAGGCCAACACATTCTGCGCTATCTCAATTGATGCAGCATCTTCTGAATCAATACAAATTATAAGACAAATCTTGCATTTCATGTAATAAAAATGCTCCAAAAAATAATAAAAATTGGAAAAAATTAATAAAAATCTTAAAAAATGCAAAATACATCCCAAAATTTAAAAAAAAAATTCCCTATAAATCTAAAAAAATGCTCTAATGGACAAAAAGTGAACAAAAATGCAAATGTCATCAAAATCCGAGCCTTATTTATAATTAATAGAAATTATAATTCGTCGCCTGGTGAAAGCAAGTAACCATTATTTTACCTTACACAATAAAAATTAATAACTCCAGCTACAAATACTATAAGTTATCAGATATTATAAAGAATTCTAAAATTAACCTTAAAAATTAGATAACAAAGATATACAAATAAACAATCTTATTATATATATATATATATAGTATATGAGGCATTTATTTAAAACGTTAAATAAATAATATTTGTCACAGAACAATAGACAATGCTTCTTAAAAGAAAATTCAGAGCCAAAAGAGTGAGTCACAATAATATACACAATCCGTACACTGAAAAAAAAAAAGTTGTTTTTTTTGAAAAATAAGATTTCCTTTTCCTCGATAACAAAAAGTAGTTTACTTATTTGAAATCTAATAAATAAATAATCATAATCTCATATCATATCATAATCTCAAATCATATCATATAAAGCAAATAGTTTTTTTCTTCATGTTATCATTGTTTGAAAAGCACCGACTTTTCCACTTTCTTTAGAAATTCTTGCTACACATTTTAAGATTAACTTTTTATAAAATGAACAAAATATGTGGAAAATTAACTCAATCGATTCTTATCCAATGTTTCATTTTTTCGTGCAGAACCATAGAAAAGTTGCTTAGCTTTTTTTTTAAAACTATATTATTTTAGTCTAATAAAATATTGGCAATTGGGTATAATATGAAAAAAACACAACTACTTCCACTCCGAAAATTTTACTAGGAATAATATTTACCTTTTAGTTTAATTAATAAGCTGAGTTTTAAATATGTTTATTAAATTCATAAACTTAGATAAAACAACAAAATAAGTTATTTCAAAAGGAACTAGACTAATACATTTCCAACCTGACGAGTAGCGACTTATAACAACACACTTCGTTTAATGTTTACTTGTTGCTAGAAATCAGGTTCGCAGAAAATGCTGTTTACTAGTCCAATTTAGTAGGAATAACACGACCTGTGACGTAGGCTATAGTATACCCAATTACGAATCTCAGTTATGAAAATGACGCATTGTCATAAATTAAAAAATTCGTGTTGCAGTGGAAGAAAGCCAGATGTTACTATTATTAAAAATCATAATTTCTACTTTAAAAACAATTCGAAGAATTACTTTTATTAAAAAATTCTTATTCTTATAAACAGGAGAAAGAATATAAAATAAAAACTTATTTTAATACATCATCAAGGGCACCAAAATGAGACGTCACTGTGAATTACTTAAATTTTTCACTATTCCAGATTTAGGGAAATTAAAGAAATTTTGTCCCCTCAACTGAATCACGTTAGTTGCGAAGCACAATAACTACATAAATAGTACTATCTCGATTCTCTATAGCAGTGTTCCCCAACCTTTTTATCACTGCGGACCTGTCAACGTTTGATAATTTTACCGCGGCCCACGGGGGGGGCGTTGATTGTTTATATTCTATATTATTTTGATTTATTAATTTTAATTTAATTGAATTTAAACATGCCTTCAAAATAAAATACAGTTATACATCAAAAAATAAGTATAAATTGATTTAACATTTTAACTTACTAGAACTTTAAATCAATGAGAACCCTGAGCTTGTTTCTTTGCAATGAAACGGTTCCACCTGGGGATAATCGAAGGCAATGATACATTACAAACATTAAAAAAATTATGTCACTACCTTCGCCCCCCCCCTTTTTAAATAAATAAAATTTTAATGGAACACATAAACCTAGGAATTTAAATTCAGTTTCAATGAAATGAGCGGCCCGGTACCATTTGATCCACGGACCGGTGCCGGTCCGCGGACGGGGTTGGGGAGCACTGCTCTATAGAGCATGCGCAGAATGTGTTAATGCGGAATGCCATGTTTAAGTGCAAACTCTCTATTGTAGAGAGATTTTGCATTTTCACGTAGCATCTCGCCCGTGCATGTACGCGGGTACATAAGTCTATCGTGACACTAGTAACACAGAACAACCTCGGTCTTCTACAGAGTCTTCGAACGTGTGAATATGGAAAACTACGATAAAGTGTAAAACCTCTCTTAGTCTTACAATTGGGCAAAATTAAGACTAATAGGAGGGCCAATTCTTTTCCCGACTCGCCAATCCCCGAATTCGAAATTACTTTTATTTCAAATTACATAACGAAATTATGTATACAAAGTTATAAATTTCAGCGTTTGGAGGAGCTATTATTGATTCTAACATAATCTCATAATATTTTTATTTTAACAAACTTATAAAATAAATTAAAAAAAACACAATCGGCCAATCTTTGTAGTTAAAACGCATGTCTCTCCGGCGGTAATTAAATTATTGAGCTTCAATTTAATGGATGAGTATAATTAAAATAAAAATATAAAACTGCTTGATGTTAATCTTTCATGTCATTTTAACTAGTAGCTCAGTTTGTTTCGGCTTTTTGTTGTCTATAGGAAAAAAAGAACTTTTATTTTGAAATTTATAAACGTATACGCTTAAACGTTCAAGTTTACGACAGCTCAAAAGCTTGATATTTTTTTGTTGTCAATTCGAGAATAAGTAAAAAAAAAATAAGAAAGTATTTTTGTCGTCCTGTTAAAGATTGTAACATATATAGATTGCATAATAATGCATAATATGTTAAAATTGAAACAAGAAACCCTTTTTGATTTCAGCCAACAACAATATAAACATCAGCTAAAGTAAAGTTCTAGACAAATAAATAAAAAAAATGACAAATATTTGGGGGATAGGAAAGTAATGTCGTTTCGGTGCATTACATATTCGTTAGTTTTAAAAACCAATTCATTTTTTTCGATCCGGCATTGAGAGGTTGTTGTTAACGAGGGTGAATACATTATCGATTAAAAATAAAATCTAGATCACATATATCAAATACACCTAAACGACATTACTTTCCGGTCCTCTAATATTTTGTTTTAGCAAATATGCCGCGGCCTCAAGCAACCCTAGCAGAAATAACTTGGACCCTCATTGGATCAGTATTCATTTATCTTGACTCAATAAGGTAAATAGGGTATAAAGACAGTAATAAGGGTAAAAAGAGCCGATAGAATTATTAGATAACATATTTTTTATCCTTTATTCAGTCAATATCGGTCATCTATAGAATTATATCCATTTGACCCGATATTTTACAGCCATTTGTCGACCAATATCGGCTCTATATAGCATTGCTATAGCCCAATATTAAAAGCCATTCTAAGACCAATGATAAAAAATCTAGGCATTTCAATATTCGTCCCTCGGTGCATGTTCTTATAGGACCTATATTGAGCTAATTTTGAGCCCAATTGGGGCCAAGATAAAATTATTGCTTGGGAAATAGTTCATTTAGTTGTCAAAATTGTTTAAATACAAAATTAGCAGCCGAAAAGTTAAAAAAAAAAAAAAAAAAACCTGGTGTTGATACTCATTGCGAGAATAAGATTCGATCGGTAAAATAACAAATCTTGTCTGAAAAATATGAGCTGCTTAAGAATAAAATTCAAAATTGTTTAAAAATAAAATTAGCAGTCGAAAAGTTTAAAAGAAAAAAAAAAAAAGTTGTGTAATTTGGGGACGGAAAAAAAAACAAATCTGGTGTTGATACTCATTGCGAGAATAAGATTCGATCGGTAAAATAACAAATCTTGTCTGAAAAATATGAGCTGTTTAAGAATAAAATTCAAAATTGTTTAAAAATAAAATTAGCAGTCGAAAAGTTTAAAAAAAAAAAAAAAAAAAAAAGTTGTGTAATTTGGGGACGGGAAAAAAAAAAACCTGGTGTTGATACTCATTGCGAGAATAAGATTCGATCGGTAAAATAACAAGTCGTGTCTGAAAAATATGAGCTGTTTAAGAATAAAATTCAAAATAGTTTAAAAATAAAATTAGCAGTCAAAAAGTTAAAAAAAAAAAAAAAAAATTTAGTAATTTGGGGACGAAAAAAAAAAAAAAAAAACCTGGGGTTGATACTTATTGCAAGAATAAGATTCGATCGGTAAAATAACAAATCTTGTCTGAAAAATATGAGCTGTTTAAAAATAAAATTCAAAATTGTTTAAAAATAAAATTAGCAGTCGAAAAGTTAAAAAAAAAAAAAAAAAAAAAAAAAAACTTAGTGTTGATACTTATTGCGAGAATAAGATTCGATCGGTAAAATAACAAATTTGTCTGAAAAATATGAGCTCGCGGCGCCCCACTAGAGATCACAATAAAATACAGTCACTCTGATCTTTTACTCCTTTTTCACTCAAAACTAGAAATAAAATGTAGTCATAGAGGCATAAAAAAAGAAACCTAAACGAAAGAAACGCAAGTTGAAGATGCAAATTCCGAGATCCTTTTTCCTACCATTGTTTAAAGAAATCAGAGCAATAAAACTCACTAGAAGGCAAAATAGAAAGACGAAGAGCAATAAATGAAATTCCGAAAGATAGATGTATATTTATGAAGGGCTATAAATTGAGGAAGAAGATGGGGTGGATGAAACGGACGGATAGAGAATAAGACATAATTCCTCAGAATCGGAAGTTGCAAAAGAGAGCTGCAGTCCTTTTTACAACCCGCCAACAGGAAAAGGGACTAGGGTTGCCTGGAAAGGCAGAATCTTATTGCCCGGGTGAAACCTAAACAGGAAATTGCTGTTAACCTAATGAAGAAGTTAATTAGAATTGTACTGTATGTGAAGAAATGAAATTAATTATGGAGAGGATGAAGTATCTAATGAAAACGTACACATAATTATTTTTAATCAAAAATAATTATGTCAAATAATTTTAAAATAAATTATTCAAAATCCTAGGAAATAAAAAAAATTATTGGTATGCATCGAGGTCAGAGGTTTACCTGAAGAAAGAAAACCTCATTTGAAAAAGTGTGTTAAGGAAGACATTTTTTTAAATTCGAAAAAAAAATTAAAGAAATAAAGAAAGGAAGAAAAAATACACCTGGAAGAACAAGGAAATTTAAAGAAATTTATAATGTATTTGCAGTAACCAATTACAATTGGAATATAAAAGAGAAGAGTATATTTCCGTATCGAGATCTGTCACGCCAACAACAATCGCGAAGGCGCCTAATAGATTTTAAACTTGCAATTAAAAAATAAAAACAATTTAGTTAGCAGTTTGCCAGCTTCTGTAATGTTTTTCAAGCTTTTCGCAAGCCCAAGTTGCCAAGACTTGGCGATTATTTTGCCACAGATCACGATACGGAAACCTTCCAAATAAAAAAAATTAATAAATAAATAAAGCATACGATACAAGAGTATCAGGTTCAATAAACTGAAACAAAAAGTCTTAACAATGAATAAACATAGTGAAAACGTTATACTATTTGAACAACTAAAAGAGTACGTTCTTTAATAAACTTTTTAGAATAAAAATGCAAGTTTTTAAAATGGTACAGATATTTTAGTTGGTTAAAGTTATATTTCCTCTTCAGTGTACCTAGAAACTCGAAAGAATAGAATAGGAAAACAATTTAAACGAAATTAATTTTAAAGGTTCAGAATGAGATGCCGTCACACAATTAAGAACTACTAAACTTCCAAAAATTTCTTAGTAAGGTAAGTAACAAAAAAAACATTTTTTGTAAGATTAAAAAAAATAAATTTTATAGTTATAAAAAAATGTTCTAGCTTTGTTTATTCAAGACTCGAGTGAGATAAAAAGATTCCGTCGAGCCGGAGTCGAACCAGCGACCTATGGATGTCTACAATCACTATCTACAGTCCACCGCTCTGCCAACTGAGCTATCGACGGTTGTACTGCTAAGGACCTGCTTAGGTGGTGTATCGATTCTTATTATTTGTTAATGAGATCATTCTTTTACCTTTTATTTCCTCCACTTAAGTTTAAATTTCTTTTCTTAATCGAAAATAAAATTGTATAAGCTGTTATAGCAGACACCTGTGTATGGAAAATTGAATAAAAATATAGCGAAATAATCGACGAATGCTTTTAAAACCTTCCGTGCTAGTTAAGTTACTAAAAAGCGAATAGGTGTTATATTAATGATTTATTATAATGAAAAAATAACAATTAAAATCTATTATATTTTCTCATCCAATTTCATTGCATATATAATTATAAACCTGTAAATTTTTTTAACAAGCATTAACATTGTTAGCAAACTGATGCTTTAATATTTGATTTATAATAATTTTGTCTAACACGATAGTAAAAAAAAAAATAAACACATGAAACACGATATCATATTGTTTTTAAATGTAGACGCTTTTTTAAACACATTTCTACCAAATTATTTCAAAAAGCACTTTAAACCTTACGGCGGAGAGGAAGAACTTACGAGTTGACGCTTTATATTTACATTGCACTTTGTATTTACATTTTATAATTAAAACAATATTTAGTACTTTAACGTTCGTATAAACTCAGATGTTTTTTATTTTACCTCTTATTTCATTTCACTAAAAACAATACTTCGCTTTAAATTTAATAAAAATTATACATAAATATACATTTGATTTAAATAAGGAAATCTTCAAGAAAAACTCCTTTAGAGTATTAAATATTTTCGATGCTATTTGGATATTCCATATTTCAACTTCAGCCAGCGATTTTTCATCAATTAATTTACCATAAATCTTATTTAACATATACTTAACATCACAAACTTTATTCGAATCTCAAACTGAATTAAATTTTAAAATTTTTCATTGAAATTTCTTTTAAAAATTTAAAACATTTGTCTGATTGAAATTATAAAAAAAAAAGTGAGTGAATTTATTTCGGTTATGCAGGTAACATTCTCCTATTTCATTTTTTTTTTTTTTTTTTTTTTAAGAAAATACGATAGAAGTATAATAAAACATAAACCTTTTTTTTTTTAATATTACAATTTAGTATTAGATTGCTCTCTATAGATGGCGACACCGTTTAGCGAAAGTAAATTATTTAAGAAATGATACTTATATTGCTAATGTGCTTTATGTTACGCCATCTATTGATAACTTTTTAAAAAAATTATTTATCGCCAGTCTTCAAAAAGTGTAATAAAATAATATTATAAAGTAAAACAACTTTTTTATGCGGATGAAAAAATTGAGGTTATAAAACCCATTATAAAATTTTTTTGAAGAGGTCTAAGTCTTAATTTAGTAAACATTTATTATATTTATCGATGTTATTCAGTGATATCTGAAATACTAATTGCACTATGTTTAAGAAAAACGTTCATTTTTATTTATTAATCAAATAATTTGAGCAAGTTTCAGATAAATTTTTTATTCAAATTTATTTTATTGTATTGAATTATTGAGTTTTGTCGTGAATTATAAATTCAAATACAGAAAAATAAAAATTAAAAAAGAATTTATACCACTTAAAAAAACAAACAAAAAAAACCTTATTTTAAAGTTTAGATGATTAATTTAAAATATGTTCAAGATGAAGGTAGAAAAACTGGAACTTATAAGGGAGAAAATAAATAAGTTTAATAAAATAGTAAGTCATAAAATTATTTCAAGTTGAATTGTGGTAAAAGTACCCTTAAAAAATTATTTTCTTTCTAAAACTTAAATACCGGGCTTTCAAATACTATAGCCATTATACTTTATCTCTTGCTTTTTTATATATGGATAATTAAAAGTAAAATAACTAAAATAGGAAATCTATGGTGATGAAAAATGATATACATCATTCGTCAACACGAAGAACGTGATACTTTATAAAGCTATGTTTACATAAATAAGATAGATAAACCCTACAAAATATTCAGGGGTCTGTCCAGGTTTTTCTGAGAGGTACCTATTTTGTGAAAATTTAGAAATAATTTGTGAAAATTTAAAAATTATATTAAAAAATCAACACAAAAATAGGGATTTATTGTTTTTTAAGGATACAAAAATTAAATTTTAAGAGAAAGTATTTTGTGAAACTACCATTTTTCCTAAAATTGAATTTGTGAAACTACCGTTTTTCCTGAAGTTGAATTTGTGAAGGTACCGCTAAATGGTAGTAAATTCGGCATGGACAGACCCCTGATATTAGTTGCCAAAGGAAAAAACAGAATATCATCTAGAATTTATGCTTACATACGTAATGTAAAGGGAAAGCCCTATGAAGAAAGAAGGGGAAAATTAAGAAAAAACTTTTGCATATAGCCCAAATAATATTTTTCAGGAGAATTCTATATTTTATTTTTATGATTAAAATAACTGCCTAAAATTACTTTCAAGCTTTTGGGAGAAAAAATAAAGAATTTTAACAAAAAAAAAACAATTAGTAATTTAAGTGAATTTTAAAAAAAATTTAAGGAATGTATAAATTTAAGGAATTTATGCAATTTGTGTAAAAACAAATGGGCCCAAAAAACAAATTTATATATAAGTTCAAAATAATTTTTGAAAGTTAAAATCTAGGGAGCAATCAAAAATAAGAATGCAGTTCCTATTTCATTACTTATTATCTAGGTAATGTTTCTGCCGATAATATTCATCTAGAATAAAGTCTAAATATCAAGATTTTTAAAATTAGTTGAATGCTACTTGAATCTCCATTTGAATTAGAATGTTTAAAATTGTGTAATCGATGCACATACAAATATTTAGAAATTTCTTTTTGCATTCATGTTATCAATGACTTACTGCCAAAAGTATATATTTGAAAGTGAATCATATGCAGGGCTTTCATGGATCAGAGAGAATAGGGAAAACCTGGAATTTTCAGGAAAGTTTACTTTAACTCTTAAAAGTTGGAAAAATTGCATTTCTTTTTTTAAAATAAAAACCTGAATACTATACCTGGAAAATAACCAGTTTTAGCATTTAATTTTAATAACAGTAATCAGTAACAAAGATTTGAGTTAAATAATTCTAACATCTATTATAATTATTTTTCACATTTTGGTGACACTGCCATATTATTATTCTCATTGAATAATAACAATTTTTTAAAAAAAATAGAATTTTCAAACATTACATGTCCAGAAACTCTTAGAAAAACTTAAAAAATATTTACTTTTCAAGAACTGATTTTATTGAATCTCCTCGATTTTAATCAACAACATAGATTTTATTAGTATTTTTACAATTATGCTTTATCCCTACATATAAAATATATTACAAAACACTTATCCTTGCCATAAGAGTTCAAAATATTTTCTTTTAAAAATAATTTTAAAATTTTTTGGAGAAAAAAAAATTGTACTTTAGGGTACCACAATTTCAGTCATTTCCACTAACTTTTCTCATATTCCAGTTAAACTGACTGATATTTATCTGCTTTTTCAAGATGAGATTTGTTTTTTCCCTGTTCTACCTGATCTCCCTGTGCTGTAAACACCCTGATTTAATAAAAAAAAAAAACTTTTAAACTTAAACATAAAATTCATTTAATTATAAAAGAAAAAGATGCATAAGGTCATAATGTAAAGCGCCAATATCATCTTTCACACAGCCAATTTGTTAAGATAAATTTACTAAATTAATGGGAAATATTAATGTATTAAAAATTATTCATGAAGGAAAATAACAAAATATTATAATGCTTTCATATAGGAAATGAAATTAGTTTAAAAAAGCTGTGTTTTTTAAAAGTGCAATAATGCATTAAAAATTAATAACAAGACTAGCATGATCATTTAGTAAGACAACCAGCCATTATGTTCGATTTTTAAGCTTTAAATATATATATTTTATTTTTCATATTTAAGAAAAATATTGCTTATCAATACTTATATTAAAATTTTTCCAATTTTAACAAAAAAAAAACGTAACTCCATTACTTTAAAGGTAAAAATAAAGAAATAAACATAACAAAGGTTTAATTCAATAACCAAACAATTTCTAAAAATAAAAATAATGTCGGAATCAAGAAGAAGAATTATTTTAAAAAAAGTATTAAGAAGTCTTGACCTCTTAGATAGATTTCTAATCAATTTATCTTGGGAACTTAATTTTTAAAAACCTTTTTCTAGTCTATTGCAGAATCATCAGAAGGTTAAAAAAATATAAGATTTTTAAAATAAATTAATTAATATAAGATTTTTAAATCCATAAAACTAATATTTAGACATAAGGAATTTCACTATTAATGCATAATAATATGTGATGTATCACTTAGGAAGATTTAAAAGACCATCAGACTCTGAAGATAGTATATTTATATCAGGTAAAGAGCACTTGCAAATTATAATTTCAGGAGCTTAGTTTCAAGTAGATAACTGAGATTATTTTAATAGAATATCTGATCACATTTGACCAGTAACAGCCCTTCTTAAAGCAAAAATTTCACTGGCTTCACTCATCTCCTTCGCTCCAGCAAAATATTTAAGGTTAAGAATCTTGCAGAAACATGTTCTGAAACTCCCCAATGGGCAGACAGAGAAGAAAAACAACAATGACACTAGGGAAGCAGGGGGAAAAAGAATTTGCCCAATGACCACAATAATTATACTTAATAATAAAAACTGCATATAATTCATAAAAAAAATATATATATGTATATATATAAGTTACTGAATCATTGAAAAGCCTTGCCATCACAGTTAACAACTCTCCCCTTAAAGATAAATAAATAAAAAACCCAAAACATAATCTGGTGACTAATGTCTGTGGACTGACCTATTTGATATAGTTGATTGATAGTATTTTACAAATAAACAATGTAAAAGATTTAAAATGAGCAACAACAAAGCAAGTAAGGTGACAACAAAAATAATTCATTATTTATCTAAAGAAAAAAAAATAGTAGATGGAGTTTTGACAGTTTGAAAGAGATCAATTTATATAGAGAGAAATAAATATAAATTCATTATTACCATTCAAAATAAATTTATGATTAAAAAATTCATAATATATATAAAATTAAAAATATATTTAAGATAGTCAAAATTTGATTATAGTAAAATGAGTTCAGATAAAAACTTTTATTTTATAGCCTTTTGGATCATTAAAAGTTTTATCAATTTATTGAATAATATCTTGACTGAGAATTATGCAGTAAAGTAATACACCTTAGTAAGGAAATGAATAATGTTTCATCATAAAATGTAGTATAAAATATTTAAGTTACAAAAGAAAACTTTAAGGTTAGAACAGATTTAACAAATTTTTTATAACTTATTTTAGAAACCATCACTTAAATGTTAAGTTTACTTAACTTTCCATTTCAATCATTTGACAAATTAAATTTCCTTAAAATAATTTTTGACTTAAAATGTCTCTCAGTAAGTGTTCGATTTTAAAGACTCTAAATGTTTCTGACTTTGCTAGACGTCCGAATTAAAGCTTGTAATTCAATAATTAAAATTATTATTAGTTTATTGCTTTTTAAAACTACTAAGATTCCTCTTTCGCTAACCATGTGGTCTCATTCATATCTATATTTTTCCTTAAAATTTGATACTTTAAAATAAAGACACTTTTATTTAAATATATAATAAATATTATTTTATGTAAGAGCATTTTGTTAATATGGTAATCAGTACATAAAGAACAATTACTTGGATATAAAAAATAATCAATCGTATAAAAAAAAGAATGTGTGACAAAATACGAAGCAATAAATAAAAAGCAATTTCGCTTGTTAGCAATCTATAACATTAATCTGATATAAAATAACAGTTCAAAAACGAAACGGTTTTTATCTCATATATATTTGAAATTTCTTTTCTTTACAAAAATGTTACGCTTTATACCTGCAACAATTGGTTTCTTTTATTTATTTACACATATATATTTATATTTTACTTTTATCATCAGGTCTAGCATGAGCTAATAAAATGATGATCTCAAAAGAGATAAATTTTTTGGCAACCATGAATAAATAATTGCGATTTAAAGCAAAAAATGTAAATAATTTTTTTAAAAAAACAACTCAACTTTAAGTTTATAATTGAAAATAATCTTTTCTAAATCAACTCTGTAGTTACTTTTTTTCGGATGGTGGAGCAGCCTGTATGGTGTTTTTTCGAACAAGTTTAACATTTAATGATATTCAAATTACCAGACACTTAATTTTTTTCATTTCATTATACTCTACATTTCTTCTACACACCTTTGTAATTTAAAGTTTTTAAGTGTTATAGTTTTTACGCAGCAAAACAAAATGTAACGTTAAGTTGAACCTCCAAAATAGCAGATGCCCTCACAATTTTTTAACATAGAGAGACAAGGCAAATATAAAATATCTTTAAGTTATGTAATAAACAATTTACATATTTTAATAATTTTTAGCCTATTCTTCTTCATTGCCACTACAGTTTAGTGCAGGCCAAAACTTTTTCAAAATGTTTCCAAATCAAAGCAATTTGATACAAGATTTAGTCATCTTTTTCTACTTTCATGGTTCTGAGATCTTTCTCGACACGGTCCAACCATCTAGCGTACAGATGATCTTTTATCCCCTAATCACAATATTTTTTTAAGAAACAAGAAATTTGTTTAATATAAAACAAAACTTAATGTTTATAATTGAATTGAATCCTTCTCCATTGTATAAGACTACAAATTTATAACTGAAAATTATACAGAAACATACTTTGTTTGCTAATTCCAACAAATCATTACTGCATCCAGATATAGTGCCTCCAGCTGCTTCTATTAATTTATGTAGGGTATTGGGCTCAGGACTTAAATCACGAGCTCCAGAATCAAACTCCCAGCTTTCATGTTTACCACTAGCACCATGACTACCTACAAGGTATATTTTGAAAAATAAATTACTCGAACAAAATTTGTAATTTATAGAAAAGGCAGTACATACATAAGAACACAGTAAAAATCGGTTATAATCATAATTAGCAATAGCATTTGGAATTGTTACAGTGAGTTAAATCCATGTAAATACACAATAAATAGCAAAAAAATAAAAAAAGAAGACTAAAAGATGAAATAGATACATTTGCCCGGTGGTCGTAAAAATTAATTTTTTTTATAGTTAGCTACAACTACTTTTTTTTAAAATGTAGAGACTACAAACTTCGTTCTAAATGAAGTCACTACTCTTAGGAGACAAACTTTGCAGGATAACTTAATTTACACCCGTGTTTGAAATAGTTTTGAATAAAAAGTTGGTTTATGTAGAGATAAGTTAAGAAATCTATTTATGATTTTCTTTCCAAAGAGATTAGAAAAATTAGTTATGCTTGAACCTTGTTTCTTTAAAGTAACACTAATAGTAGTTGCCAGGAATTGTTATAAAATGCTTTTTTTTTATCGCACTACTCACTACTTTTAAAAAGTAGCTAACTACACTAAAAGCAACATAGTTTTGCTACATGCAGCATGCAACATCTGACCACTGTTTACTTCCTTTTGTTTGAACAACTATTTTGACTTAAAACATTATCTATGGCATCGCCAGTTTTTGCCTACATATGACTGAACTGGGGATTTTTATAGGATGCACGATTAGCAATGAATTGAAGGGCAATATTTTTTGACATCATCAAGGAACCTGAATTTTAATATCATTCGTAAACTGCAAAGAAAGGAAATAAGAGGGCAAACATGGTTAAGGCACATTCTTTCGAAGTATAAGACAGGATTCTAAAAAGTAGCAGAATTTATCGTAACTTTGCTGGTGGTTGTCTAAATATGTTTGCTTTATATAGACTCAAATTGTAAAAAGGTGAAATATGTTCTTTTTTCTCTTTACTTTATTCGTAACAGAAACAAATAAAAATAACTGCCAGTTTTGCTAATCTCATAACATAGTTGTTTCAAAGAGCAGAAAAATGTGTTTCCCTAAAAAAAGATTGCAGCAGCTAGGAGACGGATAGTATTTTTTAGCTCGATATAAATATATATATTTTTTTATCGTAAACAGTGACTAGAAAACTTGTCATAATAGAAGGCTTTTTATAATGCAATGCACGTTAAATCTTATAATAATACAATACACGTTACACAATGTCTTACAATATGGTTTTCACTTCTCATAATGAATTACAGAGCATCACAGAGATCAAATACTCTATCAATTTTTTTTTTCATCTCTTACTACTACTGATTACACAAAACATTCCTCAGTTTTTCTTTTATTTTGAAAAGTGGTTTGCGTAAATAAAAAGATTGAGAAAAAAATAAGAAGATTTGAAAAATATTTAAAAAAAATCAAAATCTGATGAATCACTATTGAGGAAGGCAGTGCATTAAAACCACAAAACTAGTTAGATTGCCATTTACAACTTCATGTTATTAATTGATTTTCACCGTTTTTCAGTTTTTTCTGGAAATCAAACAGGATTTGTTGTTTTAATTAATTCTGCCTTCATTATTAAGGGTTTGCCAGGTATTGAGAACTTTTTTTTACGTTCTCTCACATTTAATTTGCAGACCCTAATGTAAATATGCTTGTGAGTTTATTTCAGACAATAATTCTAAAAGCATTTATGATGGGTGGTGATTATGAAACATCTAGTATTAAGTTACCTTGACTGTCACTGCTAGTGGGCCAATTACCAGTACTACTACTCTCAGGTGCAGGAGAGGCTTGTTGCATTGTTATGGAATGTCTACCAATGCTACTATGAATTGATTCATGTTCCCTCACTTGCTCCTGTAAAGTAAGGGCATTTATTTCATTTATAAGTTGCATTCTTCGTCTTAGGAATTCACTGTACGATATACGGCCGTGTTCATCAGCTCCAAGTTGTTCCATAATTTCTCCAACACAATGTTCAAGATTCAGCTGTCGACAGACAGCTAAAAGATCTTGGCTGAAAATAAAATTAAAATTGTTTTAATAACCTTATAAACAATTTAAAGAGATATAAAATAAAAAATTGTTGACAAATTGCAGCATACAATATTAAAAACAACACGAATAGAGAAACAATGATGTAAAATAATTAACCCAATAATTTTAGTATTTAAAATTTCTTTTACATTTATTTTTCTAGTAGTAACTTATATGAATAAATTACTACTTCAAAACAGGCAACAATTTTTCAAAAAGATCTTGTGCATACATTAATGTATAGCATTTACCAAAACTTTTCTGATTATAAACAGTGTTCGGAAAAACTACAGTTTTTTACAGTTAAGCAAAACTACCTAAATATATTTAACTACGACTACTTTAATACAAAGAAAGTTAACTACAACTAAAAATATATTTTGACATATAGTGACTAAAAACTATTCTTGAAAAAAAGTAGACACTACTTCACTACTTTTAGGCCAGGAATTGACTAGAGAACTTAATTTACACCAATGTTCAAAATAGCTTTGAATAATAAGTTGGCTAATTTAAACACTAGAAATTATTAAGAAATATTTATTCAAGTTTACATGAGACAGTTTGTTATTCTAAATCATGTTTTATAAATTTTTCCTTTTAACTTTAAACTTTTTAATGTCTTTCTTGACAGCTTTTGTGATTGTTAGGATCTTATTAGATAATTGTGATGTTGTTCAGTGTTTAATGCTTTTTTTATTTCCTACAAGAGAAAAAGTTAATCAAAAATATGTTCCTCTTTTTTATTGGGGAGAAATCTAAACAATTTCCAAGGAGGCAGGTAATTACACATTTGATTTCGATTACAAGATTTCCAGAAACAGACCACTGCTGCCAAACTTAGTGAAATAAAAATACTTGCAGCTCTGGAGCCCATCAGATGCAATTCTCATTAATCTCAGCCACAGTGACATTCTCATTCCATTCATTGATATATTCAAGAAGATTTGTACCTTTTAAATTTAAAAAACTAGCTCTGTTTGAACCTTGCTTTTTTACTAAACTGATGTTAAAATCAGTTGCCAAGGAATCACTAGAAACTGCAACATTTTTTTTTTTTTTTTTGGTATTATACTACTCATTACACTCCTTTTTTACAAAGTAGCCCAATACCCTACAAAAAAGTAGGAAACTAAAGTAGTTTCACTAATTGTGACGTGCTACTTTGACAATTGGTTATTATAAGTAACAGCTAATTGAGAAATTTCCAGTAATTGCACTGGAAACATTTTCTTGTAACTTTCAGTTCCAACCTAGTCCAAGCTTTAGTTACAGGAAGCAGAACAAAGCACCAGTAAAAAAAGTTTTTTAAAGAAATGAAAGAAAGGTTTCAGAGAAATTTTTTGAATAAATAGACTATTTTTTTTAACTGGGTGAAACCTATAAGAAATGCGCTATAATTGTCTATAAATAAATCAGCATTTCTAAAAAACTCAAAACAGATAAGTCCAAGTTTAATCTTTCTTTAAAAAAAATGAACTAGCATTTTTAAAATTTTTTTTTATTTTTGAATTGTTTAGGTGCTACTATCAGATCCGAAAAATTGGATTTGAAGGAGCGTAGAAAATTCTCAGCCTAATATTTCACCAGAACACAGTATTTCTGGTTTGAAATGACTCCCATAATTTATTATTACAATATCTTTTTCAAACTATAAGACAGTAAAGTTTGCATATTATTAAAACTTACGGAATTCAATTTAATAAATAAAGAAATTGAAATATATAGACAGATATAACAGAAATTTTTTTATTACAAGACACTTCATATTTTTCTTTCTTGAAGGATATAGGATTTTTTTTCTGCAATAATAATTTTCCATTCAAATTTCTTTTATTTGTTATTTTTTAAGATGGGAACCTTTTGTAAAGTGTAATTTTCAGGGTTGGAGTTTTTGCCGGCAAAAAGGGGTTTTTGCCAGGACAGTGGCAAAAACCTGGTAAAAACCGGCAAAAACCAAATTATCTAAATTGCTGATTAAATATTATTACAAAATACTTGAAACAAATTTAAATCAGTCATAAGGAATAATAATTTTGATACATTACATGAAAAAATTATTTTTAACATATTAATAATTAATATACCTAAGGGTAATAATTTTTAAAAGATTGAAAGTTTTTGATCTCTTTTCATTTTAGAATCCTAAAATAAATGTTTTTTTACAAATAAATATTATTATTTGTATAATACTATTATTTATTATAAAAAATTATTATTTGTACAATAATTAACTACACATGTTGATAGATATTTTATGCTTTAAATTATATTTGTATTAATTTAAAAATAAGTTCATTTCACTGGAAAAAAGAGAATAATCACAAATTTTCCAATCAATAATGTTTTAAACTACTAAAATGATACATTATCATTTAATTATGGAATAATAGTTTTGTTAATTTTTTTGTAATTATTTATATTCATAGTATATATTTCAATTTTAGGAATAATTTTGTATCAAAAATGTGTTTTTGTCCTCTCATCTTGGAAAATATAGGTTTTTGCCACTTTGCTTGGCAAAAACCTGTTTTTGCCAGGACGGTTTTTACCGGTATTTACCATGGTTTTTTCCACCTGCGGCAAAATCTTGCCAACCCTGGTAATTTTTATACAAAAAAAAACTTAGTAAAAATTCTTTTATAATACAGCCAAAAATTCCCCCAGGGCTGTCCATTTTTAGCCCCAGAACCTCATTTGCATGATCTAACATATTCTGCATCCTTGATATCATCTAGTTATAATTTGCTATGCAAATGTATTTATCATTGCAGAATTTTGTGAAAAAAATTTTATTACCAGAATTAACCTGAAAACTTTTAACTAAAGAGCTATTTTAAGGTGGAAAGCTTTACAAACTTCAGATAAGTGCATAAAATGACATCCTTAAATACTTTTCCTATGAACCCAGTGTAATAGCTTACTTTGAATACTTAGATAATATAAAATATCCTCATTTATATTTTTTAACTTAATTTTATTGCAGATGATGGAATTTTATTTTTAAATAAAGTTTTAGTTCGTGTGTGCTTTAATATTGTTTATAACATTGCTTGCATAAAATATTTTACTAAAATAAAATGAATATTAATAAACTGGTGCACTTTTATAGTAATCCACTGTACTAAAAAACTGAAACATTAAACTTTTGTGTCATTAAGAGTTTAACAGTTATTGAATTTTGTAATAAGCTATATATAAAAGAAAAGAGTTTCACAATCCATTATGCTAATTTGAAACGGGTATTTATAGCAAATTCTAAGCAGTGCTTAATAACTTGAGTTAAATGCTGTAATATAGTATAGAATGTAAGGAATTGAAGTTCTTGAATTCTTATGAGTATTAAAGGAAAATAAAAAATTTTTGCACAAGGAAACTATAGATAAAATATGAAAATTTTTAACTTCTTAATAAAATATACTTTATGAAAGCACATACTTTAAATAACACTTATATTCAATTCATAATTGAGAACAGTTCTCACCTATCAATATAACCATCTCCATTTCCATCACATGTTTGAAAGAGCCGACGAATCCTTTCTTCTTCTGGAGTTGAACCAGAATCACTTCCACTTGAATCACTATTAATATCACTAGCCATGTTTAACAATGTTAGATAATTGTAATATTTACATAAATACACAGTATGTCAGCAGAAACTTCGATAATAAATGGAATATTTCGAATCAAAATTTTTTACACACACAGCAAAAGACATATTTTGTTTATTTATCACACTAAATGTTTATCAAATACTTATTTAAAAGGATGATATCGAAATGTTTAGAAAAGTTCTATAAGATAACAGCATATAAAACAAAAACTAGCTACTAATATTTTTTTGAAGTCCAAATTATTTCGTTTCAACAAGTAATATCCTAAATATCTATAATAACAACTCAGTATAAACAACAACAACAATAAGAACAGTTAAATACTTTAGAAAACATTTATTAAATGATTAACAATAACATCGGCTTCCATGATCAATAAGTGTTTATTTTTTATTCCGGTACTGATGCCACTTTTACTAGTAAATATCAGAAAGCATACAAATATGAAAACGAAACTGTTTCTGCTAATATTTTTAATAAATGGTTACGCAGCTTATAATAAGAAAAAAACTATTATAAAAGTTTAATTAAATATCAAATAAACCAAACTTTTATTTTCTAGAGGTTTAAAAAGTTCTAAGTGCATATTGTCAATCAAGTTCAGACTTTCACCTCCTAATCATCACTATCACACGATTAAGCGATACGAACGCATGTGCGCTGGATCAATGCTTCAGCACTGTCGGGGGAATGTGAGTACTTGATTGGTGGAATATATTTTCCCACAAATACTCACCAATCAAGTTCCCTTTTTCTCTCGATGGTGATCGCAGATGCAACAATCGCATTCGGTGGGAATGCTCCATGAATAGAAAAAAACTCGCTTTATTCTCGCGAACAAATTTTTTTTTGTTGAAGTGAGCAGGGAGGGGAGTTATGAAAATTGTCGAGTTTTTATTCTTAGTTGTTCAATTGGGTAATAAAATTAATGCATTTATCATCAGGGCCGTTTCGAAAGGAGCGTGCTAGGGGGGAGATTTCCAGGAGCCCCAGGTGATGAGGGGGGTATCGAAAAAGACCCAGATTTAATGTTCTATAAATTATTTAGTTTCTCTTTCATTAAAGTATTGTTTGCTTTAAAAATATATTTATAAGTTATTTTTTTATCAATTAGATATTCTTAGACTAACTTTTTAATGATTGGAGTTAACCAAGTAAAAGTTTTGCTATAAAGATGGAGAGAAGAGTGCGCAGCAGAAAAACTATTTGTTGAACTTTGAACCACTTGCTCATCCCAAGGAGAAGGAGTGAAATATCCTTAGTCGTAGTCGGATCGTGGGTTAGCGTCTCTTTGGGGTAGAGCTAACTGTGAGAGGTTTTCTTGTCCATGTAACGAAAATGCGGATTAGTAACATCAGAAAGTCCTCTAAGAAGACTACTTTGTCCCAATGCTTACTCCAGGAGTTCTCTTGTCTTCTGGATTAGGTTCAAAATTTTACAGCCACGTAGTTAAACATCGATAGACGTAAATTCAAGATTGAGTCGGATGTTCAACTCCAATTGTAAATTAAAATAAAATGACTAGCAATGCAGATTTTAATAAAAAGCATTTGCCATTGAAATTTTTTTTTTATTTTCAAGTGTAGAAACTTTTCATCGTACTGCTGTATACTAACACAATTATTTAAAAAAAAATTTAAGTTAGTTGTTTCCGTTTTTCAAGAGTTTTCCTAAAAAGTTTAAATTTCCTAATTTTAATCTAAAAAGAAACTGTTTGCAAAAAAGAGACTCGAATTATTGTTTTCATATTTTAGCAGTGTAATCTATACATCTATACATAATAAAAAAACGCGGCTGTGTGTGTGTCTGTAATCACAATATATCGCCCCAGAAGCCTCGCCCAGGCACGAAACTCGGCACATAATTGTGTTTTGACATAATGAAGAAGTATTTTTTTTTCTTTTTCAAAAATTTGGATTAGTTTTTTAGTTATCAGTCATTTTGTAAGAAAATCTATGCTTTTTCTTCTTCAAAGAGCCATATTCAGAAAACTATTAAAAAATGCATATACTTTTCTCCACTCTTATAAACGTATGCTAATGCGAACCTTACAATTGAAATATTAATTTTCGACAACTTAAACCAATAATATGGATGGTGTTTTCAATAGAAATGTAAACAATAACAATCTCGATCTCGGGACCTACGCTAGTTCCGGTTAAAAAGTTTGCAGCTGCTTACTACATGTTATTCTGATAGGCGATGTTTTCAAACGGATAATTTTGTTTTCAATAAAAGAAATAAACTAGATAATTTCTGAGCTCAAATCTGCCGTATTTCATAAGATATTAATGTTATTATGTAATTCTGGGGAGTTTGGAGTGAAAATTTGTTTTAGTTATTTTGTTATTTATTATTAAAAAAGGTGACATGTCTCCTAGATTTTGAATAACTCGCTTTTTTGGCAGTCTTGATTTGGCCTCTTTCCATTTGTTTATTACTGTTTGTTCGTGTTGCAAGCTATGCACCATCTTACGTTAGTGTTAACACTTTTAGTATTGTAATCAGTATTGTTAGCATTGTAAACATAAGTAATAAGTAATCAAATGCATTGTTAGCAAGAATATCAAAACACAATGATGCCAAATGGCTTTAAAATACAACTGAAATAGTAACCCGGAAATTTAGGCAGTCCCGAGCTTGCAGCGCTCCCTAGTGTAGAAAACACCATCCATACGAAGGAATTAATCATTTAATTGTAAGGTTCGCATTAGTTTAAGTCAGTGTTTCCCAAAGTGTGGTACGCGTACCCCCAGGGGTACGGGAACAGTTTAGTGGGGGTACGCGTTCTCATGCGAATTATCTTGCAACAAACTAAAATTACAAAAAAATTTATTTAAAAACAAAGCTAGCCATGAAAATTTGCTGTTACATATATTTCTATTGGCTATTTTTTGCAGAGTTAACAATTAATAATTAGTAGTGTTAACAGCCAGTTGGGATTCTTATTTTTTGTGCAATTTTTCAATAGTAAAAAATACATTCATTTTTTTATTAGCGGTACACAGCGTTACGAAAAATTTGCAAAGGGTACACAAAAGTCATACGTTTGGGAAACACTGGTTTAAGTGGATAAAAGTTTAACTTTTGTATTAAAAATGTGGCAACATATTCGATACGTAAATAGAACGCTTCGCTTTGATTTATTTGTCGCTGTGCATAATTGTTATAATAAGTTTTTTTTCTTCTTTCCACGCTCTATTTTTTTTTCTTAAGCGAAGACGATAATTTTTGTAGCGATATAGAAATAGAAATTGATACCATAAAAACTATATAGAAATAGAAATTGATACCATAAAAAATTAATTCGTTTTCGTGTTCTTTTCATGTATTTAGCATTTTAGTTTTTTTCTTCTTAGGCGTTGTAGCTATATAAAATAGGAATTAATTATTTTTGAAGGAACGATCACACTTACCTTGGATCTCTTTGGTTTTTCTATTCTTTATTTTAACAGTTTTTATTAAATGTAATTAGTTATTTTCAGAAAAGTTTCAGTTTGCAGGTAAGCACTTAGATTTTAATATTGAAGTTTTATGATTTGCTTTCATAGTAATTGTTGTTCTAAAGTATTCGTTGACTTCTTAAAAACCCGATTACTGACATGGCAGAACCGCCTTCCAAAAAACTTCGTATTTTGTCAAAGAAAAAGATATTACGTGATTCTTAAAGAAGAAGGGCCCAAGAAACGTCTGTGGAACGTGAAAGACGGATGGAACATGACCGAATTTTGACAAGCAATTCTAGAGCCCAAGAAGTATCAGAGCAACGTCAAAGAAGATTAGAAGAGAATCGTGTCTCAACTAGCAATGCTAGGGCCCTAGAAACACCTGAGGAACGTCAAAGAAGATTGGAAGAGGATAGTGTCTCAATTAGCAATGCTAGGGTCCGAGAAACATCAGAGAAACGTCAAATCAGATTGGAAGAGGATCGTGTCTCTACTAGCAGTGCTAGGGCCCAAGGATATGAAGACAAAATTGCAGGACAAGACCACTTTAATTGTCCACTAATCTTCAGATTTCCTGCTATGTTTTAAAAAACTTTATTTGTGAAAACCTTTAGAGTGGCTGACAGCTGGCCGCCTTAGGCGGCTAGTGAATAATAATCAATTGCTATTACCATGCTATTATCAATAAGATTTTTACAGTAAGCAAATTTGTAAAAACTTTTTGGATTTACATTTGATACTGAATATTTTAATTCTTGAACAAGCTGAGAATAGCGTCATATATCTCGGTGCATTACATAAATGTTTAGGAAGTAGTATAATTGCCGGAATATCTAAAAGTCAAGCGTATAAGATCTTTAATGTGATAAGTAAAAATTTAATTCTAAATGGCGAAGAAAAGTTAAAAAATGTCACCTGTGAGTAGAATAAAAAAGCCGTTTCCACGATAAACGGCGGTGCAGGCGCAGGCGGTCGAGTTGAGTTGAGTTGTTTCCCTCCTGCTGCTGAGTTGAGTTGAGTTGTTTCCCTCCTGCTTTAGTTTTGGTTTCGGTTTCCAAAATTATTAACTTCCGGTGGCAACACTGATTTTAGTTTTGGTTTCGGTTTCCAAAATTGTTGACTTCCGGTGGCAACACTAGATAATTTCTTATTTCTGCCCGCTTGCTTATTTCTGCCCGCTTGAATTTCTTATTTTAGTTTTAGTTTTGATTTCATTATTATTTCTTAGCGTTGGCAACACTCATTAATTTAGATTTGGTATTAAAAGATGGCAACACATTCTAGTTTTGGTTTTCAAAATAAACAGGCGGTGCAGGCGGAGATACTCGTGGCTCCATCTAGTGATTAAAATAATTACTAATTTTTGCACATTATAGATGTTTGATGCTGGTGGCGCCATCTATGTGGAAATTTTAGAAATAAAAATAATTTTAAATCTATTTTAATATTTAATTATGTTTTATTATTTATTAAATTATAATTCAGACTGAGGATCGAACTCATGCCAATCAAAAAAGCACTCGTGGGTCAGTAGTTGGATATCATAACCACTGACCTACGATTGCTTGGTCAGATATGTGTAAATAAGTTAAACCTTTGTATATTGAACACGTGTATGAATGAAAAGGGGTCGATTACGATATCACCTTTTAGTTTAATCGATATGTTTTTCACTTAATCATTGACAGTTATTAAATGACTATTTCTACCCGTATTGATGCTATTATAATTTTCTCTGGGTGGCAACGGCATTGACCATGCACATGTTAAAGTTTGACGTGTAAATTCGCAGACGGTTATGAAGAAAATCTTAGTTTCTTTTTTCTAGGTTTTTAAAATGGCAACACATAAATATCAAATTAAAATAGTTTGAACTAGTGAGATTTTTATTTATTGTACTTCTTAGCTGTGGCAACGCTTTTATTTTTATTTACTGAATGGCAACACCTAATCATTGCTAGATGATGTTATCCGATCGGGTATTATCTTGTTATATCCTGCAGGATCTGATAAAAACAGTCATTACTTGTTAAACGTATGACGTACGATAAATTTCTTCACTTCTTTTCACTTTCAGTATTTACTTTAGTTAAATGATTGGTATGGATTATATGATTGGTTGTTTACTTCTTCTGTTTATATTGTTGGCAACGGAACCTGATTGATAAGGAATTTAGTTTAAGTTGAAAGTTGTGCGACTGTTAGTGATTGGTGTATGTACATAACTGTGTTTCTCTATAATTCAGATTTTAAAGTATTTTACTTAGCCATCCTGTTTGAATTTATTTAAGTATGGAAAAACGAAAATTAAACCAGAATATATCTACACAGAATATTAGCAAAAAGTCAAGAACTGAAGTTTCAAATGTAAGTAACAATATTCAGTACATTTTAATACATGTAGTTGACTATATTTTAATGTTAATTTTGTAAAACTAATTGCATTTTATTGTATTTTCTTTAGAGCAATGGAAAGTTTTCTGAGGATCATATTCCAGAAGGAGTATTTCCAATAGGAAATGATTTTTTTGTGATTGCAACTACTTTTCAAGGCAGTGCTACGGTTCATATTAGACAGTACAAGAAACATGGAAAACTCTACTATCCGACTAAGAATGGAATCACCTTACGCCCATGGTGGATTGAGTACATAATGGGAATAAAAAAGGTTCCAGACTCGAAGCAGGAATTACCTCATGGACTGTTACCGCCAGAAAATCAAATCCAAATTACAAGTGAGAATTTCAATGACTTTTGTTTTAAGCGTATTGAATATGGACTTGATAAAAAAGTGTTTTTTAAAGAAATTTCAATATCTCGTGGTCAGTGGGATGAAATGATTAAATGTTATAATGATATAGCAGCCAGTGTATTAGATCATGTATTTCGATGCATGAATCTTTTAGATGCATTTAAAAACTATCATGAAGGTCCAATAGAAAAGGAATTACCCCCTTCTTCAGACAATAGCCTCGGCCAAGCACATTTAAAAACAGAAATGAAAAAGTCAATTTGTAACCTTCTTGTTGAAAAAGGTTTAAAAGAACCAAAAATGATGGCCGAGGAGTTGTGGGCTAATAGTGAAGAGACATTTAATTCTTATGTACTTTCGCTTGAGGAAATGGAAATTGCGGAGAGTTTCTATTCCAATTTATGGGAAAATCAAAACTTTTTGTTAATGAAACCTATATACTATGTAACTACTGATTTTTTTAAAAATCTACGTTTAGATTTAGCTGTTAGAGAAGCGAGAAATTTCATGTGCCCCGAAGACACTTTTGAATTTTATAATGATGAATGTTAAGAAACAATATTGTATTACACTTATACAAGTCTTAAATAAATAGTTTTGTATATACTTATGTTTGTTTTAATTATACAAATAATAGTACTTAAATTTACACAAATTTTGTTCAATATATTAAGTTTTTATTTTTTTTTATTTATTTTTTTTTTTTAAATAACATTAAGTTCTTATATATTGTATATCATGTTTGAAAACAGAAGCAGTTTACGATTTTACTTTAAAAATTAAGCATAAATGGCAGGGGATTGAAATTAGACAGTCATTCAGATAAGTTCTGTTCCATAGTAAAGATGAATCAAGATTTAGCTAAGTTCTACCGAAATCCCGAAGTTCCAAGTAGCTTCGGTGGTCCGGAAGCTTTACACCGTGCTTTAAAAGGAAAATATAGTAGAAAAGATATAAAAAAATGGTTAACTCAAAAAGATTCTTATACACTTCACAAGCCGGTTAAGCATAAATTCAAAAAAAATCGTGTGTTTGTAAACGATATTGATAAACAATTTCAGGCAGATTTGGCTGATATGCAATCCTTATCAGGGTTTAATAAAGGCTACAAGTACTTATTAACCTGTATTGACATATTCTCAAAATTTGCGTGGGCAATACCCTTAAAAGATAAGTCTGGAAAAAATGTTAAGTCTGCACTAGAATCTATTTTTAAAAAAAGAAAGCCTAAAGTTTTACAAACAGATGCTGGCACAGAATTTACAAATAAAATAGTTCAGAATTATTTAAAAAATATGAATGTCAAATATTTTTCGACGAATAATGAAACTAAAGCCAGTATAGTTGAGAGGTTTAATCGTACGCTAAAAACAAAAATGTGGAAATACTTCACAGAATTTAATACTAAGAATTACATTGATGTTATAGATAAATTAATATATAGCTATAATCATTCCTATCATCGATCGATTAAAATGGAACCTGCTTCCGTAAATAAACAAAATATGAAACAGGTATTACGTAATTTGTATGGTACTCCAACAAACGAGGAATCTAAAATACCCAAACTTAAAATTGGTGATCTTGTACGCATAAGTAAGAAAAAACTTCACTTTGAAAAGGGATATGAACAAAATTGGAGTATAGAACTTTTTAAAATTTATGAAATCATGCAAAGAATTCCAGTTGTTTATAAATTGAAAGATTTGGGGGGTGAGGAGATAAAAGGTACTTTCTACGAAGCAGAACTGCAAAAAGTAAAAGATTCAGGCTTCTATCCTGTCGAAAAAGTGATTCAAACAAGAAAAAGACGAGGAGTAACTGAATATTTTGTTAAATTTATGGGTTATCCCGAAAAATTTAATGCTTGGGTAACTGATATTCAAAAAGTATAAATAGTAGAACTTGTTTATTACAGATTCATTTTTCAAAAATGTCTTTCTACGTAACATTGCCTTCTGATAGTTCCATGCAATTCTTTCCTGAAAACAAATTATCTCATTTTAAGGCTCAATTACCTGCTCCAGTTGATTTAAATGGACAGTGGGAAGTAGGACTGTCTGAAATAATCTATCCTCATTCATGGTATAATGTTAATGAAACTAATAATTATTTTCTATATAAAATTAGTAATGGCAATATCACATCGACTGTTAAGAAAACAATTGACGTGGGTTGTTATGAATCAATGTTCGATATTGTATCAGCTATACAACTCACTTTACCAAAAAATCCTAGTCGGTTTACATTACATTATAATAAAGCTACGAAACGAGTAAAAATTAATGCAGTGGAGGGTAGCAGTCTTCATTTAGAGAAGTTAGGTGAATTGCTAGGATTTCAACGTGATACAATCATAACGGGTAACATGAAAAGTGAATTTGCTGCAGATGCATTGTCTAACTTTTCCGTTTTTTACGTTTACTCAGATTTAATTTCACCACAAATTGTAGGCGATATACAAGCCCCTTTATTACGAATCGTTCGGATCAAAGGAGAAGACGGGGAAACGATTAGTCAGTATTACGATAGACCACAATACTTACCGTTAATGAGACATTCATTCCAAACTATTCAAGTTGAGCTGAGACTCAATTCAGGTGATTTTGTTCCCTTTGAAAGAGGTAAAGTGATTATAGTACTACATTTTCGTCTTAGGCAAATACTATAAATAGTATATCACAATTATTGTATCCTCATTTAATGATATAACCATCAAGATGAATG
Organism: Parasteatoda tepidariorum; assembly: GCF_982258835.1. NCBI lineage: Eukaryota > Metazoa > Arthropoda > Arachnida > Araneae > Theridiidae > Parasteatoda > Parasteatoda tepidariorum. Next base: position 19,557,236 of record NC_141761.1, on the reverse strand, counting down.
CACCATATGTTTGCTGCACTAAAAAGTTTGAAGACCATTATGCGAGTCAAATTGGCTCGGGATTAGCCTATTATAAAGGGGCTAATTTCCAAAAGGGTTATGGAATCGGAGGGATATTTCGTCGATTATTTAGAGCGGCATTACCTTTTTTAGTAAAAGGAGGTAAAACTGTTGCAAAAGAAGCATTAATAACAGGCAGTCGTGTCGCGTCGGACGTATTGTCAGGAGAAAATTTTAAAGAAGCACTAAAAACTAGAAGTAAACAAAGCGGAAAGAATTTAACACAAAAAGCCCTCGATAAAGTACAGTCAATGGTAGGGAAAGGAGGATATAAAAGAAAGCGTAAGAAAAAGAAAACAATCATTTCCTCCAAAGCACGTAAAGTGAGTGGACGCGATATATTCGACCCGTAATAATGACATTTCTATTGAAAAATTCCCCCGAATGCGTGAAGTCGGAATTGGAACTTTTTAATTTACCCGGAACTCAAACAGTTATTCAAGATGGGCAGTGGATACAATTTCATCCACTTTCTAATGTTTTCGATAACGCACCTGTGGAGTTTCTCATTTCTGGAAGTGGAGAAGACTATATAGATCTCAGTCAAACACAACTATATGTAAAAGCGAAAATAGTTAAAACTGACAATTCAGCTATCACTAAAGATGATACTATAGGACCTGTGAATTTATTTCTTCATTCTTTATTTTCTCAAGTAGATGTATCCTTAAATGATCGCGTGGTTTCTAATTCAAATAATACCTACCCTTATCGAGCATATATTGAGACGCTCTTAAACCATGGATATGATAGCAAAACTTCTCAATTAACAGCTGAATTATTTTACAAAGATAATGAAGATGGACTCAAGAAAAGAACTGAATTTTTTAAAGAAAGTGCTACAGTAGAAATGATTGGATGTATTCATTCAGATTTATTTTATCAAGATCGTCTCTTACTTAATTTAGTGGATTTGAAAATAAAATTAATACGAAGCAAGCCTGAATTTTGTTTACAAGGATCTGAAGGTTTTAAAGTTGTATTAGATCATGTTTCCTTATTCATTCGAAAAGTTCGTGTTAACCCCGGAGTTATTCTTGGTCATGCTAAAGCACTAGAGAAAACAAGTGCAAAATATCCTATTAATAGAGTTCTTTGCAAAGTGTATTCGATTCCTAAAGGAAGCATGTCTTTCATTCAAGATAACATATTTTCAGGACAAATGCCCAAAAAAATTATTGTAGGATGTGTAGAAAATGACGCTTTTCATGGAACATTTGCAAAATCTCCCTACGAATTTAAACATTTTAATTTAAATTTTATCGGAGTGTATGTAGACGGACAACCCGTACCACACAATCCTTTGGAACTTGATTTTTCTCAAAATCAATATATACGTGCCTATCAAACTCTATTTGTTGGAACAGATCGAATGGGTCAAGACAGAGGAATATTTATTTCCAGAGAAGAATATAAGAACTCTAATACATTATACGGATTTAATCTTTCACCGGATTTATGTTCAGGAGAACATTTAAATTTAATAAAGCACAGTAATTTACGATTAGAACTAAAGTTCAACAAACCATTAGAACACACAGTATGTGTCATAATTTTCGCTGAGTTTGAAAACTTAATTGAAGTAAACAAATCAAGAAATATTTTGTACGATTTCGGAAACTAAAGAATGGATGGATTACAACTATTTCATATTTTATCTAAAGAAAAGATAACGTCCCCTTATTTTCGAGGGATCTATTCTATAGACACCCTGCCGGTTTTACAAGAAAATTCCTGTGCAATAATGAACACTGACGAATCCTCACAGCCCGGAACTCACTGGCTTGGTATATTTATCAATAAGAAAAAAGAGTTAGAATTATATGACTCGTATGGTAGACCACCCAGCTTTTACGGCATGAATACATCTCACTACTCAACTGTACAATGGAATTCTAAAATATTTCAATCACCTACTTCAAATGTGTGTGGTCAATATTGTATTTATTTTCTACTGAAACGCTGTCAAGGTTATTCTATGTTTCATATTTTAAATCAATTGTATGTTAATGATTTTCGAGTGTATCAATTTGTAAAGAAAAGATACGGTGTAAGATTTGTGTTTAGAAAATAAAATAAAAAATTATAAAATTTAAAAATTGTGTATGTTTTTGTATTGTTTCATTTTTATTTCTTTACTTTAGAAAAAAGTCTAACATTTTTATTTGTATTAAAATTATTATTATCAAATTATAATTTTTTTGAAAAAACTATTTTCGAAAAATTTATATTTAAAAATAATTTTGAAAATGATTACTTAAGAAGTTATATTCAAGAAAAAGAATATTATGATTAAAATTTTTCATATACAAAGAAAAAAAAAAAAATTCGATAGGATATTATACCTAAGAAAAAGTTTCTCGAAAAGATTTTGATTAAACCAAAATCTATAATTATTATTATTATTATTATTTCTTTTTCTTAAATATTTTCATATTTTACTTAAGATTTTATTTTTATTTTTTCTAAATATAAAATTTTTATCTGAAAAGAAAACTTTGAAGATAATGACAAAGACAAAAAGTTTAACTCAATAAATATTTATTTTTTTAAAGTTTCAACCAGGCATTTCTGCGAGCATACATTACAGGTTTCTTAACAATTTTATTTTTACTATACAATTTTTTATTTACATCAAAATGTGCTGGTAATTGAGCATCATTTAATGTTTTCAAAAATACATTTCTCCCCACTGGAGCTGATTTTCTATTTCGTAAAAAGTCATTTATAAGATTTACTATATTACTTCCTGGAACAGCTTTATCTTCATGAATAATCTCCCCTTTATTGTTCCATAGGAGAGATTCATTATTTTTTAAAAATTGGTACATATCTTTAGCTTTTTCTTGAAATCGAGCTGGAACTACAGTTAGAATTTTATCCTCCAAGTCTTCTGTTTCTTTTTTGATATTTGAAGAGTCCTCTTCTGCAGACGCATCTGCAGGATTCTCTACATTTGTAATATCCTGTTGTTCCGTTTGAGGTTCTGATTTATCGGGTTTCATAATTGAAAAATTAGTGTATTTCTGTAACACTTGCGAATACAAAGCTGCTTTATCATGATCAGCTAAATATTTGTTCTGTAGAATATTTTTCATTTGTTGATCCAACTCTGATAAGTGTTCTTGAATTTGGACCCTATCTTCTGGAACTAGCACGAATTTTTTACTGTGCTCCATGAATTAAAGAACTAATAACTGATATAGCAGCAGGTAATAAAATAGATAAGAATCCTTCTCCCTTTTGAATGAGAATTTTCTTTTTCCTATATAAGGGTGTTTTTTTGTTTGAAAGTTTTCGCAAATTTTCTTTAAACGGAGATAAACGACTTTTTTGAGTTTTTGTTAGGGGTATATTTCCACACAACACATTTAAGACACATTCACACAAAGTTTTTATCTCACTTTTTGAACACTTTTTCAGAAGATACTTAGAATTTTTAGTTTTAGAAATTAATTTTAAGAGCTGTAAAGTTTGTTGAGTACACACTGACATCTTGTAATCAAATGACTGATGCAGTTACTATTCGAGTGTATTTATCGTTACTCCAAAAATCTTGCGAAAGCTTTCACTTTAGTGAGTGCGCATTTTTTAAAATTAGGAGTGTGATAAGGACAAGAGTCTGAATTTGCAACTAATTTATCAATTTTTGGGCAGCCAATATCTTCTAAATTTTCACATTTTCTCCCGATTAAAAATTCCAAAAAATTTTTTTTCTCTAATCCTTTAACATAAATATGTGTGAACATATTTGATAAAAAGTTCAAAACTGTGCGTAGTTGATAATATGGCAGTTCTCCCTCATTCCATTCTATTAAATGTATATGATTTGTTACCCATTTATATTGAAATTTCTGATGACGAGTAAGTTCTTCGAATGAACATGGCGGAAGAAAATGAAAGTTACCGATGATGGAATTACTATTTACCGCCTGAAAGGCAAGTTCTTTTATGATATAGTTTCCTGAAAATTGTTGAAATCCCTCGAAATCTATAACGACGGCGGACATGTTGCTTCTTAAGAATCATTTACTTAAATGAAGTTAGCGGGGTTGATATACGTAAAAGGTATCTCCCGGGAACATGCCAGTACGCACGCGCATAGATTCATCAGTTTCCGATTTTAAATCTATAAGTAAATATCCATATGGTTTCGACGTAGCATCTCCAAAACATTCTTGAAAAAACTTTATTTTTCGGGGAAATAACTGGCGGCCTAAATGAGTAATTTGCGATTGGTCTCTTCGATTCTTGAATAATACAAGATAATGAGCATTTAGGGATATTTCTCTTATTTCCTTCCCTTTGTGAAAAATGTTCTGCACCACAAAGATTATGCTTAAATTTCTGTGATGGGAAAATTTAGTAAATAATTTTGTTAATTGGGGATCATTTCCTAACTCACTCATTAGATCATCTATGATAATCAATGCATCTGAATATTGATTCAAATTTAATGGTAGACCATCATGGAAGGTAACATTTCGAATTTCATCATATAATTTTTGATAAATACCATAACACCAAACTATTTCTTTCGGGAAGGGTTTAATCATTTTATTTTCTATTAGTTTTTTAATATAATGTGTTTTGCCGCTTCCTGATGGACCTGAGACGATCATCGAAAACGAGTGGACTAATTTAAGAGTGTCCATGACTATACTAAAGTTTATCGATTATGGTAAAGCTATTTATACGAGAATATTGCAACAATAAATGTCAAAATAAATATTCTCAATAAATTTTCAATATAACTCAATATTATTTTCAATGGTAATAAATTAAAATATTTCTTTCATTATTTACTTATATATTTTGACTTATCTAAAAAATAAAACTCATTGTTAGTTTCATACATCTTTGTTCAATAATAACCATCATTCTTTACCGCGTTAAGTACCTCTAAAGAGAGAAACACGCTTTTACAAGATAAAATTGTTTGTGTGTGGTAAGGGTGTGCATGATGATTCACCACCCAGTTAAACTCAGCGTGATTTCACATGATAGTACCCATATACCTGTGTGTCACTTGCAAACTCATGTTTAACGAGATAAAAATGTTGTTGCTTGACGAATATATCACGATCTATCTTGTTCTGTACGCTTTGACTATGTTATCAGTTCAATACTAACACACAGTAGTTTACTTGTTAGACCAGGTGAGAGGAGATAATTACACATTTTTAACTGACAGTAGGGGTGAGCTAGATATGATTCAGGTTTAAAGAATAGAAAATCTATATTTTGCTTAAGATTCTTAGAGTGGGGGGGGGGAGGAGTCTGACGTAGCTAGAAAAATGACGTCGCGAGAAAATGACCTATCTGAATTACACTTTGAATATCTGTACTGCGCATGATCCTTAAAATTTTGTAGATAACTTTTCATTCTACAACTATGCATTTCATGATAGCTTGATTTTCATTTCATGAAAGTACGATGTCGGTTTGCGAAATTTGTGGAAAATGTTTTTCCATTAAGTCTGCTTTGAAAAGACACATTTTAGAAGTTCACGAGAAGAAACATGTGCACTCATGTATGGATTGTAATAAAAAATTCGTGCGGAAAAGTGATTTAAAGCGGCATACGGACACTGTTCATTCTTCGGAAAAAATTTCCTGTGAAGTTTGCAAAACTACATTTGCTCGAAGAGACAATCTTCTACACCACGTAAACAATGGAAACTGCAAAAGAAAAATGGATAGAAAGAGAAAGAGGGAAGATGGTGATCAATCTTCAAAGAAAAAGCTTCCTTCTGAAATGAAAACTTCTGAACCTTCGACTTCAGCAGCCGCTCCTTCTGATTTAGGATCATCGTCTCCTCCTGTAAGCAGGATTACTACAAAAAATGTTAACCAACCCTCAACATCTTCAGCTGTTTCTGTAAATTTAGAGTCATCTTCTCGTTCTGAAATGTCCATACTTATGCCGAAAACAACATTGTTTACAAAAGAAAGTAAGAGTGCCTTCGAAAAAGCATATAAGACATTTGATCTATTAAACGATGATAGAGCTCTAGGCATTAAAGAGTTTCTAGTTTTAAAGAAGGAAGAAAGTGTAAACATATTTAGTCACGAGCTTCAAAAATACAAGGCATTAAAAGTCAGCAAGTGGCTTCATTGCATCTACTTTAAAGACACCGAAACAGGGAGAAAAATAAAAAATGTTGAATTTAAGACTCCAAACAATGAAGTTTTTGTGTCAACAGACTTGGATTGCCTTTATGATCATATGTCTGAAAAAATCATAAAGGAAAGCGAAGATTTTGAGGAAAAAGACTCAGGCTGGAGTCTTGATGAGATACTGAGACTCGAAGTAAGAACTAATAAATATTCCCCTTTTAGAGGCTCGTCATCATTTGTTGAGTTACCGAAGAAAATTGCCGATACCAATGCTGTTGTGAACGTCAAAAATAATGACTCTCAGTGCTTTAAATGGTCTGTTTTATCTGCGATTTTTCCTGCTGCTAATAACATCAATAAAACATCGAGTTATGTCACCCATCAAAATAGTTTGAATTTCCATGGTGTCACTTATCCAACCCCCTTAAGTGACATTAAAAAATTTTCTAAATTGAACAATATAACTATCAATATATATTCCTACGGAGAAGACTTAAAAATATTCCCCTTGTTAATTTCTAATGACGTATTGGAACGACACATCGATCTTTTATTTGTCCCCATCAAAGAACATTTGGGACATTATTGTTGGATAAAAAATTTTTCTCGTTTAGTTTCAAGTCAAATGTCCAACCATCAACACAGGACACATGTTTGTAAAAGATGTCTGACAGGCTTTCAATCAGCGAGTAAACTTCTTCAACATAGTAGGATATGTAACGAGAAAAGTCCAGCAAGAGTAGTAATGCCGACTGAAGAAGGTAAGTTTTTAAAGTTTCAAAACTTTCAACATGCTTTAAAAGTCCCCTTTGTAGTCTATGCAGACTTTGAGTGTTTAACTTTAAAAATAGATAATTGTTCTCCTAATCCTAAATCATCTTTTACAAATCCTTATCAAAAACATGTTCCAGTTAGTTTTTCTTTTTATATTACTTGTGACGGAGAGTACTATCAGGATCCCATAATTTATCGAGGTAAAGACGCCCCTAAAGTTTTTATTGAGACCCTTAAAAATGAAGCAAAAAAAATAGAACAAATTTATAACAATCCTAAACCCTTAAAACCTTTAAATGCAGATGAACAAAGACGATTCGATTGTGTCGATAAATGTTACGTTTGCAATCAGTCATTTTCACTTACAAATGTTAAAGTTCGAGACCATAATCATGTGACGCAAAAGTTCAATGGAGCGTGCTGCAATCGATGCAACTTATCAATGAAAACTCCAAAGTTTTTACCGGTGTTTTTTCATAACCTCTCAGGATACGATGCTCATATTTTTATAAAAGAATTGAGCTATGATAATAAAGAAATTTTTCTCATTCCCAACACCGAAGAAAAATATATTTCGTTTTCGAAAAAGATCTCTAATAAATTTGAAATTCGATTTTTGGACTCTTTTAAATTCATGTCCACAAGTCTAGATAAACTTATAGCAAATTTAAATAAAGATCAATTTAAACACATGTTTCAAAATTTCCCCTCTAACAAAATCGAGTTACTATTAAGAAAAGGTGTATTCCCGTATGACTATTTCGATGATATTGAAAAATGTAATGAAAAGAATTTACCATCTAGATCAAAATTTTATAATGAACTAAACGAACAGGAAGTAAGTGAGAATGATTACGAGCACGCTATAAATGTGTTTCAAACATTTGAACTTAAAACTTTTGGTGATTATGTTGATATTTATGTCAAAACAGATGTTATATTATTGGCAGATGTTTTTGAGACTTTTAGAGATATCTGCTTGAAAACATACAAATTGGATCCTTGTTGGTATCACACATCCCCCGCCTTATCGTGGGATGCCATGTTGCACCACACACGAGTGTCAATTGAATTATTAACCGATTACGACATGTTGCTATTTATTGAGAAAGGTGTGCGTGGCGGTATCAGTCAGTGTTCAAATCGATATTCAAAAGCCAACAATAAATATATGCCTGATTTTAATCCTGACGACGAGTCCAAATTTTTAATGTATCTCGACGCAAATAATTTGTACGGGTATGCAATGAGTCGTTATTTACCTTTAAAAAATTTTACTTGGTGTGATGCCGATTTTAGTGAGGAAGATATTAAACAAATGTTAGATGAATCAGACACAGGATACATATTAGAAGTCGATCTTGACTATCCATCTGCATTGCACGACGTTCACTCAGATTTCCCCCTAGCACCCGAAAACAAACCTCCACCCTCTTGTAAAGAGTCTCGACTTTTAACAACTTTAGAATCGAAAAAAAGATATATTATTCATTATTCCAATTTAAAACTTTATCTGAAGTTAGGGTTAGTCTTGAAAAAAATACACCGCGTTTTAAAGTTTTCCCAATCACCTTGGCTTAAAAGTTATATAGACTTTAATACTAAATTAAGAACTGAAGCCGTAAACGATTTTCAAAAAGATTATTACAAATTAATGAACAACAGTATTTTTGGAAAAACCATGGAGAACGTAAGAAAGAGAGTAGATATTCGATTATGCACTTCACAAGAACAATCTAGGAAACTAGTAGCAAAATCAAATTTTGATCGTCGCACGATATTCACAGAAAATTTAATGGCGGTTCATTTAAAGAAAACTAGTGTTAAATTTCTTAAACCAATACATGTTGGAATGGCTATATTAGAACTTTCGAAAGTTTTAATGTATTCATTCCATTATGAACACATGAAACATTTGTACGGTTCTAATGTCAGACTTATGTACACAGATACCGATTCCTTTATTTATGAAGTGAAAACAGACGATTTTTACAGAGATATGAAAAATGATATCCATCTCTATGACACCTCGGATTACGATAAAAATAATGTTTATGGATTACCCCTTGTAAACAAAAAAATTATAGGAAAAATGAAGGATGAAAACAGAGGTAAAATAATGAGGGAGTATGTGGGTATAAAAGCGAAGATGTACGCTTATAAAACAGAAGATAAAACAGAGAAAAGAAACAAAGGAATTAAAAAAGAAACTCTAAAAAATAAAATAACATTTGAAGACTACAAAGAATGTTTATTTAGTAAAAAGCAAAAGCATGTTGAAATGAATCTCATACGATCGAAATATCACGAAATACAGTCGATAAAAATGAATAAACTTGCTTTATCATTTAATGATCAAAAAAGGCACATAAACTCTGATGGTATTACTACTCTTGCGCACGGACATTATTCTTTAGTCACTAATGATGTTAATGAATGTTGATTATGCCAAATGCCAATTTTTGTATTCATTTTAAAAATAATATTTAAATATGTATTTTGAATAAAAAATGAATATATTTGCCTTATTTGTGATGATATTTATGTTTATATTTTTATTTTTTACCCTAATTATCTACAAATTTAAAATTGGTTAAAACCATTGTCATCTGAAATAAATAAAGAAAAAATATTTAATTATTTAAAAGAAAAAAAAATCTTTAAAACTTAGCTTCATTTTTCACAATTGAAATGTCTGAAACCGCCTGTAAAGTTGAAACTTATTGCATTATTAAGTTTTATTAAAATCATTAAATGTATTTCTATCATATCATTTTTATCTAATATCTAATATCATTTAATAATATCATTAAATATCATTTTTAAACATTTTCTATTTCCAAATATATATAAACAAGTTATTATTTTAAATACAAGATGTCGTCACGATTAACATTTGTAAATTAGTAGATATTTTAATTACTAGATGGAGCCACGAGTATCTCCGCCTGTTTATTTTGAAAACCGAAATAAGATTTTCTTCATAACCGTCTGCGAATTTACACGTCAAACTTTAACATGTGCATGGTCAATGCCGTTGCCACCCAGAGAAAATTATAATAGCATCAATACGGGTAGAAATAGTCATTTAATAACTGTCAATGATTAAGTGAAAAACATATCGATTAAACTAAAAGGTGATATCGTAATCGACCCCTTTTCATTCATACACGTGTTCAATATACAAAGGTTTAACTTATTTACACATATCTGACCAAGCAATCGTAGGTCAGTGGTTATGATATCCAACTACTGACCCACGAGTGCTTTTTTGATTGGCATGAGTTCGATCCTCAGTCTGAATTATAATTTAATAAATAATAAAACATAATTAAATATTAAAATAGATTTAAAATTATTTTTATTTCTAAAATTTCCACATAGATGGCGCCACCAGCATCAAACATCTATAATGTGCAAAAATTAGTAATTATTTTAATCACTAGATGGAGCCACGAGTATCTCCGCCTGCACCGCCTGTTTATTTTGAAAACCGAAACTAGAATGTGTTGCCATCTTTTAATACCAAATCTAAATTAATGAGTGTTGCCAACGCTAAGAAATAATAATGAAATCAAAACTAAAACTAAAATAAGAAATTCAAGCGGGCAGAAATAAGCAAGCGGGCAGAAATAAGCAAGCGGGCAGAAATAAGAAATTATCTAGTGTTGCCACCGGAAGTCAACAATTTTGGAAACCGAAACCAAAACTAAAATCAGTGTTGCCACCGGAAGTTAATAATTTTGGAAACCGAAACCAAAACTAAAGCAGGAGGGAAACAACTCAACTCAACTCAGCAGCAGGAGGGAAACAACTCAACTCAACTCGACCGCCTGCGCCTGTACCGCCTGCACCGCCGTTTATCGTGGAAACGGCTTTTTTATTCTACTCCTGTGTAACAAAGTACACCCATTGGTGAAGTTATTTTTAACCTCTTCTCCCTTAATCATCTTGAAATCAATGAAAACATTATTATAGCTTTAAGCACATGGAATTTTTGTAGACCAACAGAAGTTATGACACATTGATAGCTGTTTCATAGACTAATAATGCTTTTGAGACCGATAAAAATTCGGAATTTGGATGTATTTATTTTTGTTATTTTGTTGGAAGCAATTTAACAACAAAAATATGAGTGCTCTAAAGCAGTGCTCCCCAACCTTTTTATCACCACGGATCTGTCAACGTTTGATATTTTTACCGCGGCCCGGTGGGGAGGGGGAAGTTGATTGTTTATATTTTAAATTATTTTGGTTTATTAATTTTAATTTAATTGTATTTAAACATGCCTTCAAAATAAAATACAGTTACACCAAAAAATAAACATAAAGTGATTTAATATTTTAACTTAGTAGAACGTTAAATCAATGACAACCCTGAGCTTGTATCTTTGCAATGAGACGGTTCCATCTGAGGGTAATCGAAGACAATGACACCCGAAGTGTGTTGCTTATGTCCTGTTTATTTCGTTGCTTTGTTTTGGTTGTTGTTACTGCAGAAAACCCCGCTTCACACAGATAGCTTGTCGGAAATGGCAATAGGGATTTGAGGGCTGTGGTGGCAATCTCGGGGTATTCTGCCATATATTCTGCCAATCTCTGGGTAATCTACCTTCGCCCCTCCTTTTTTTAAATAAATAAAATTTTAATGGAACACAGATATTTTTAATTTGGGGTACAAACCTAGGAATTTAAATTCAGTTTCAATGAAATGGGGCGGTCCGGTATAATTTGATCCACGGACCGGTTCCGGTCCGTGGACCGGGGGTTGGGGAACACTGCTCTAAAGTAAACTCACCTGTCACAAAGTAACTGCATTTAACGGTAAGGAATAACACTCAGTTTTAAACCCCTTAATTTTGTATAATTACCAAAAATAAATGAAACTTATAAATACCGTTAAATTATGTATAATCAATTTACAGGTAGATAAAGTCACAACTTCTTTAATATGTTGATGATAGACGAAGATACAAGGATTTTCATTCTTTATTAATAATCGTATGTGATTTTTCTGTGTAATAGAAATGCATCGCAAGGTAAGAAGACAAATATCTATTAAAGCTGTATAGAGAGATATAGCTTGATATAGTAGTTTGGTTATTGCATAAGAATTTGCAACAGATACATGTTATAACAGTTATTTATGACTGTTAAAAACAAATTCACAACGTAAGTTCCTTACTGTACAGCTAAGTACTGACTTTAAGGTAAACTTTTACCTGTCTATAGTTATGCTAATTATGAAAATGACGTTAAATGCGGATATGAAAAAAAGCACAATTTGGCGAAAATGAAAAAAATTCGTGATCTAATATTTTAATGTTTGAAAAGTTTCTACAACGTTTCATAGTCTTGGTTCATAAATACTTGAAACATTGCGAATTATTCATTACTTTTAATGATTATTGTCATGTGACTAATTTGACGGCTTTTTTAAATATATATATATATATATATATATATATATATATATATATATATATATATATATATATATATATATATATATATATATATATATATATATATATATATATATATATATATATATATATTTCTTCTGTGCGTGTGTTTGTCACTGAACTCCTCCTAAACGACTGGACCGATTTAAATTAAATTTTCCGTGTACTTTCAAAAGGATTCGAGAATGGTTTAGATTCACAATTCGGTCCAATTTCAATTGTTTTTTTAATTAATTTTTTATTGAGTGGGAAAAATTCTACTTCTTAAAAGTTATACTTCTTATGCGACTTCCAACAAGAAAGCGTTAAACGTTTAACGCTACATTTTTATAGGCCGGGAAATCACGTGGTAGGATCCAGTTTTCCCTCATTCATTTCCATATTGTTTTGGTTCTCTCTAGCATGAAAATAATAAAAGTCATAAAACTTTTATTTTTCTGTAAATATCTTTTTAGTTTGTTTTGATACACATATAATTTAATAGGGAGCAGGAAAAAGAGTCGTTGAATAAAATTTGTAATTTCGTGTTATTATTGTGTTTGAAGAGTTGTGAAGTGTGCATTTTAAAAATGTAAAAAACTACACATTTTGTTGATTCAGTGCGGAATTGAAGTGAGTATTTTGAATAATTTTTGATCGAATTTAT